>NC_133647.1:153164560-153357878 GCF_009905375.1 Apium graveolens | reverse complement strand
TACTCCACATCTTCATTCTCTTCCTCTCCATCAGCTGCCCAATCTTTTTCTTGAGTAATGAAAGCCCTTTCCTTTTGCTTGAGCAGATCAAAATATTTCTTCTTGTAATCTACTTGGTCAAATTTCTTCTTTTCAGAAGTTGGCTTTCTGCACTCACTTGCAAAGTGTCCACTTATACCACAATTGAAACACTTGAACTTTGATTTGTCCACCATCTTCTTATGAGGTTTAGTGGCTCTAGTGTTTTTCTTAAACTTCATCTTTGCAAATCTCCTGGACAGAAATGCAAGATGCTCATCAACACTATCAGAGTCATCTTGACTGGAGTTGTCTTCATTCTCAACAACTTGCTCTTTTCCTTTGCTTGATTCCTGATATCTTGTACCATCTTTGGAGTTTGATGTAGATCTCACAGTTTCTTGTCTGCATTCCCTCTCATTTTCAGCTACCAATGCAACTGAACTTTCTTTCTTTCTCCCCTTCTCCAATACCTCATCCTGTTCCAACTCTAGTTCATAAGTCTTCAAGATTCCATATAATCTTTCAAGAGTGAAGTCCTTATAATCCTGAGAGTTTCTTAAGGAGACAGTCATGGGTTTCCATTCCTTTGGCAAGGATCTTAAGAATTTAAGATTTGAATCCTTCACCTGGTACACTCTACCATACAGCTTCAATCCATTCAACAGCTTTTGGAATCTGTTAAATGTGTCATTTAAAGATTCATTTTCTTCAAAATGAAAATACTCATACTGTTGAATGAGAAGCTGCATCTTGTTCTCTTTTACTTGTTCTGTACCTTCACACAGCAGCTGAACTGTGTCCCAAACCTCTTTGGCAGTTGAGCAATTTATCACATTATCAAACATATCCTTGTCAAGACCATTAAACAAAATGTTCATAGCCTTCTTATCCTTGTGGACTTCTTCTGTGTCTTCCATTGTCCATTCTGCTCTAGGTTTTGGAATGGATTGACCAACAGCAATTGTGGCCGTAGCAACTGTGGCTACTTTGTGGGGAATGTGAGGACCATTCTCAATACAGTTTACATAACCTTCATCTTGGGAGAGTAGATGAAGGTGCATTTTCACCTTCCAGTGGTGATAACTGTCTCTGTCAAGAACTGGGATTTTTACTCCAATATCCTTCTTACTCATCTTTGTTAGATTCCAAGATCTTTAAACTCTTTGTTTGTCAAGAGCCTGCTCTGATACCAATTGTTATTTCTAGAGAACTAACAATGAGATTTACAGAAGGGGGGTTGAATGTAAATCTCAAAACTTTTTCAAGTTTTGAGCAGTTTATAAAGACTGTGTGTTCAAGATGAACAAGTGTGTGAATTGCTTTAAGCTGATACAAACAGATATATATTCAAACACAAATGTAAAGAACACAATAAACCTTTAAAAACTTTTCTGGTGGATTTGTTGTTCCACCAAAGATGGTATTTCAGAAATTCTGTGATCTAAGAATTTGATCACAGCTGCATCCTAGTACAAACTAGATAATTTTTCTCTCAAGATTTTTCTAAACAGCTCTGGAAAAATTCTTATCTAATTACTAGCTACTACTTGATTTATATATTACCAAGTTTACAAGTGAAGACAAGGATATATAAAATAATAAAGTAAGATCTCCACTTGTTTCTTCTCCAGTTCACTCCAGTACTTTGTTGACTTAATGTCTCTTTATACTAGAGTAGAACGGCTGCTTTTTCTGATGTTCCTGAAATTAGGCTGCCACATTTCAGTTATCTCTGTTCACCCACGTGCCTCTGTTTGTAGGTACAACTACCACTTATCAACGGTTAATCAACAGAACATCCGTTGAAGCTTTCATCCGTTGATGCACTCATCCGTTGAAGGATGTTATCCGTTGAAGCTTTAGAGACATCCGTTGAAGCTTAGCTTCTCATCCGTTGAAGGTCTTTAAGTCATCCGTTGATACCACTTCATTTATACAAAATTACAAGGCATGAAATATTTACAATTGGCCTTCCTATCTGCATATCTTCTAGTAGTCAACATGACTCATAGTTTCTCTCAACTTCTAAGAATTACATCTTAAATACAGAGACTGAAATATGCTACAACACTAGACTTATTTCTAAGTAAAGCTACACCATCAACGGATAGCCAAAGTGGTCTTATCCGTTGAGGCTACAGACACTGAATTTCTACTTAAGTGTTTTGTTAAACATATCATCAAACTAATGCACATATATTCCTAACAGGGCTTTAGGTCACAGTGCACCCATCCACGATCGTGGACATAACTAAGCTCATACGGCATCATGGTAGCATAATACCTTGCTCCCCTGTACTTTGTTAGAAGATTCAGAGAACCGAACGGAGCAAACTCCAGAATCAGAAGTACTCAATTTGCCCATACTCGTTAATATCATTATCCGACCCAATATAAGTCAAATAATATCGGAACTCCCAATACTATGGTAGGCCTCTTTCTCAACTCGGAGAGATGAACATGTTAATCTAGGAGCAGTTTTGAGAGCAACAAAGAGAACAGTTGAAGAACATCGCTGATTAAGTAATTCAGTGGGGCCAGATAAACTTTACAGAATGAACCTCGTCCCAGTAACATCCGGCTTAACTAGCCCATTTGTTCTGGTTTACAACATAGGTTAATTAACTAAATCACCTCTCGACAAAAACAAAACATAAAGGAATCACTATTATAGTAACTCTCAACATAACTAAACAAATGCTTAAAATGAATTAGTACTACCAACAAAATACAAGTAAGATTAAAAAATGAACCTTCTAAAGAATAATTTTTTTGCCTCACTTGGATCAAGTAGGAGAATTGATAGTGTAGAAGTGGTAGAATGAATAGTGAGAGAAAGGGTTAAGATGAATGTTAATGTGGGAACTCATAGTGCCCCTTATTAAGAATCTCATGCCTCACTTGCATGTCAACTTTTTTTTTACAAAAATCAACATTGCATTTCTTTGATTTATAATACTTTCTTTTATTGTTTACGGTAATCTTTAATAATAATAATAATAAAACAAGTATCTCTCATAAGCCACAACTGTTTTGAAATATAAAGAGATAATAAAATACATATTTAAATTATTTGAACAAAATTCAGAATTTAAATCGAATTGGGTCGAGTTAGCTGAAAAAACGTAATATCTATACCCAATTCGAATAAGTCGGTTTGAAATAATTTCAACCCAATTAAATATTAGATTTTAATTTATCGATTTTATCGGCAAAAAAAAGGTCAATTAATTTGATTTGATCTGGTTGGTGAATCCATGAACACCCATACTAGGAACTGTTGGCATGTAATTGTACAAACATACATGGAAAGGCATGACAGAAAACGTCTAAACGATACAGTCGCATCGACATTTATTAGCTGCTTTATTAAGGGTCTCTTAATAAATATTTGAATTAAAGTATTTTGTATCATAAGCTGATGCTTTTATAAACCCGTCAAAATATGATTACTTTTTGTATCAACAACTATCACAACACCTAACAGAGAGCGTTAATAGCTGTTAGCAATAATCACTGTTTCATACAAAAAATATAAAATATTTATATAAGCCATGTCATTGGTAAAGTAGTATTATGGTATAAAATTAGATTATGTAGCCTTCTAGTGCCTGAAATAAAAATTAAAATCACATGTATGTGAGTAAAATGCGATGTGTTTAGTAAGTGACACAATGCAACAACTTTGTCACACATAATTGTAAGTATTAAGATAAAAATATACAAGTTTCATGATATATTGCGCAGTTGGGTTGGGTCGGTTATAAAATATAATTACAAATCTTACCTAATAATTCATAAAAGTCTTAAAACCAATATACATAACATATCAGTTTGTAACAGTTGTTTTAATAACTAAAATTGGGTCAATTTTGGTCGGATTAATTAGTTTTGTAAATTCATGTACCCTTAACCATCTCCTTGACAAGTGACAAACAACCATGTGGGGTTATGTTATGTAACACACAGAGAGAGGGTACACCGGCCATCAAGGTAATAAATTAAGGGGTCACATAGTCCGCTATGAATACCAGGAGTAAATAACATATACTAATCTTATTATTTTATTAGTAAAAGTTGTGAATTATGTACGTAACTCTTTAAAATCATGTTTAGGTACATGCATGTGCATGTGTTCTCTACGCGTTACAACTTTGAATTCTGCCTTTCGAGAATTTTTGAGTTTCATTTCAAAGAAGATCAAGAGTTATGTATAAATAAAATGATTTTTTCTGGTGTGTGCTCGCGTGCGCATAATATAAAAGAAATTTTGTTCATTTAGTTGATTAGCACAACCCAAGAATTTATTAGAATAGAAAATCATTTGTAAGGCTAAAAAAATAGATTCGGGAATTATGGTGGGAGATATTAATTCCTAACCCCATTCCGATTGCCGATTTTTTATACATATCTCCCCTATCTCCCGCCCCATACACGAATAAATCCTTAATTCCCCGCCCCATTCGAAGTAAAATTTCAGATCACGCTCAAGTAGGACATAATGAATGCTCAACCCCACGTGTAGTATGCACTCTTGAATGCATACCACATGGTAACGACTACTACCTGTATGAGAGTAAAATGCGATGAGTTTATTGCAGGGTTTTAGTGACACAATAGAACAATTTTGTAACACATAACTAATATAAATAATTATTATGATAACAAATAGACAAGTATCATCATATATAGCGCGGTTGAGTTGGTTCGGTTAAAAATATAATAAAAAATTTACCTAATTCATTATTCTAAAAATTTAGGTCACAGTGTACCCATTCACGATCGTGGAAATAAATAAGCCCATACATCATCATGATAGCATAATACCTTGCTCTCCTGTACGATATTCGAAAATTTCCAATAAAGTGGGTCAGAGAACCGAGCGAAGAAAACTCGAGAATGAGATAGTACTCAATTTTCCCATACTCGTTAACATCATAATCTGACCCAACGTAAGTCAAAATATTGTCAAAACTCCCAATACTCTGGTAAGCCTCTTTCTCAACTTGCAGAGATGAACATGTTGATCTAGGAGCAGCTTTGAGAGCAACGAAGGGAACAATTGAAGAACATAGATGATTAAGTAATTCCGTGGACTGGGCCAGATAAACTTTACCGAATGCACCTCGGCCTAGTAACATCATCCTCAACCAGCACATTTGTCCTAGTTCACAACATAGAGTAATTAATTAAATCACCTCTTGACAAAAAATAAAACATAAATGAATCACTACAATAGTAACTCTCAACATAACTAAACAAATGTTAAAAATGAATCAGTACTATTAACAAAATGGTTTGTCTAGTGTGCCCATGGGAACATGCTAAGAAAGTGTGATTGACGAGTTGTAAAAATTTTATTGGTGGAGGTTTTTGTGCATGCAGGGGGGTCCATAATTGTTGGGTTCTCCACCAATATTTTGTAGACACCTCATCAAGCACTAACTCTTAGCATGTGCCCATGGGCACACACTAGAAAAATCCTTAACAAAATATAAGTAAGATTAAAAAATGAACCTTCTTAAGAAGAATTTTTACCTTAGTTGGAACAAGTAGGAGAAGTGGTAGTGGAGAAATGGTAGAATGAATAGTGAGAGAAAGGGTCAAGGTGAATGTTAATGTGAGAACTCATTGTGCCTCATATTAAGAATCTCATATCTCAATTGCATGTCAACTTTTTTTTGCCAAAAATAAAAATTACATATCTTTGAGTTATAATACCTTTCTTTACTATTTACGGTAATCTTTAATAATTTTAAAACAAGCATCTCTCATAAGTCACAACTGTTTTGAAACATAGAGAGTTAATATGACAACTATGAGTTGCAATTTGCAAAACATATATTTAAGACACATAGAGATGGTACAATGCAGAGTACAATTAAATTTCAGCGACAAAGGGTGATCATATTTACAAGTGAGACCATACTTGGCATATTATTGCTTGGCCCTAGAATTGTATTACTAAATTATTATGTGATATGAAACAACACCACTATAAGCTCAAACATCCACGTATCGTATCCTTTGCGTCCTGTTTTTAACTTTTTGGAGTGTCAAGACAGTTTTCCGTGTTAAATATTCCCCCTAATTTTAGCTTCATTTTGAGATTTTTTAAGAATCAAATTTATCAATTCCGGACTAAATATTATAAATTAGCTGTTCTTTATTTTTAAAATCTGAAATTTGCAGTTAAAATATAGTCAAGTTAACTACTCAAAATTCAAAATTAACATGTATTTGGACGGAGGAAGTAGTAACTGTTGGCATGTAACTGTTGACATGTAATTGTATCCAATGAAATACATATTTAAATTATTTGAACAAAGTTCAGAATTTAAATCAGGTTGGATCGAGTTAGATGAAAAAACGTAATAAGTATACCCAATTCATATAAGTCGGTTTGAAATATTTTTAACACAATAAAAAAGGGTCAGATTAATTTAGTTTGATTGGGTTGGTGCCATGAACACCCTTAGTAGGAACTGTTGGCATGTAATTGTACATGCATACATGGAACGACATGACATGAAAATGTCTAAACGATACAGTCGCATCGATATCTATTAGCTGCTTTGTTAAGGGTCTCTTTATAACTGTTTGAATTAAAGTATTTTGTATCATAAGCTGATGCTTTTACAGACCTGTCAAAATATGATTAAATTTTGTTTAAATAAATATCACAACACCTAATAGAGAGCGTTAATAGTTGTTAGCAATAACCACTGTTTCATACAAAAATATACAAAATTTATATAAGCCATGTGTTCACTGAAGTAAGTAACACAATGCAGCAACTTTGTAACACATAATTGATATAAATAATTATTATTACAAAAATAGAAAAGTTTCATGATATATTGCGCGGTTGGGTTGGGTCGATTAAAAAATATAATTAATAACCTTACTTAATAATTTATTAAATTTTTACAACCGAAATACATAAATATCAGTTTGTAACGGTCGGTTTAATTTACTAAAATTGGGTCAATTTAATCGATTTTGTAAATTCATGTATCCCCAACCATCTCCCTGACAAGTGACAGACAACCATGTGGTGTTATGTTATGTAACACAGAGAGATGGAAGGTACAGGGAGGCTCATACACACCCACACAGGCCATCAAGGAAAATAAATGAAGGGGTCATCTAGTCTGCTACAAATAGCAGAAGTAAATAACATATACTAATCTTATAATTTTATTAGTAAAAATTATGAATTATGTACATAACTCTCTAAAATCATGTTTAGATAAATGCTTGTGCATGTGTTCTCTAAAATTACTCGTTGCAACTTTGAATTCTGCCTTTCGAGAATTTCTGAGTATCATTTCAAAGGAGATTAAGAGTTACGTATAATTAAATGATTGTTTCTAGCGTGTGCCCGCGTGCACACAATATAAAAGAAATTTTATTCGTTTAGTTGATTAGCATAACCCGAGAATTTAGTTGAAAAGAGAATCATTTGAAAAGCTAAAAAACGAATTCGAGGGATTATGGTGGGAGATATTAATCCACAACCCCATTTTGATTGCCGAAGTTTTTTATACAATATCTCCCCTATCTCCCGCCCCACACATGAAACAATCCTTAATTTCTCGTCCTTTTCGGAGTAAAATTTCAGATCACGCTTAAGCAGGACATAATGAATGCCCTATCCTACGTGTAGTATGTACTCTCGAATGCATACTGCATGGTAACGACTAGTACCTGTATGAGAGTAAAATTATATGTATGAGAGTGAAATGTGATAAGTTCATTGCAGGGTTTAAGTGACACAATGCAACAACTTTGTAATACGTAACTAATATAAATAATTGTTATGATAAAAAATCGACAAATATCATGATATATAGCGTGGTTGGGTTGATTTAGTTAATAAATATATATTAAAACTTTACCTAATTTATTAGGTCACAGTGCACCCATCCACGATCGTGGGCATAACTAAGCCCATACAACATCATGTTAGCATAATACCTTACTCTCTCGTATGATGTTAGAAGATTTCCGGCAATGTTGGTCAGAGAACCGAGCGGAGCAAACTCGAGAATTAGATGGTACTCAATTTTCCCATACTCCTTAATATCTTAATCCGATCCTATATAAGTCAAAATATTTTCGGAATTCCCAATACTCTGGTAAGCCTCTTTCTCAACTCGTAGAGATAACATGTTGATCTAGGAGCAGCTTTGAGAGTAATGAAGGGAATAATTAAAGAATATCGTTGATTAATTAATCCAGTGGACATGGCTAAATAAACTTTACCGAATGGACCTCGGCCCAGTAATATCCTCTTCAACCAGACCATTTGTCCTGGTTCACAATATAGAGTGATTAATTAAATCATCTCTCGACAAAAAACAAATTATAACTGAATCAGTACTATAGTAACTCTCAACATAACTAAAGAAATGTTAAAAATGAATCGGTACTTTTAACAAAATACAAGTAAAATTAAAAATGAACCTTCGGAAGAAGAATTTTTACCTCAATTGGAGCAAGTAGGAGAAATGGTGGTGGAGAAGTGGTAGAATTAATAGTGAGAGAAAGAGTCAAGGTGAATGTTAATGTGAGATATCATTGCGCCCTTGTTAAGAACCTCATGTCTCAATTGTATGTCAAATTTTTTGACAAAAATAATCATTGCATATCTTTGAGTTATAATAATACTTTCTTTTACCGTTTATGATAATCTTTAATAATAATAATAAAACAAGCATCTCTCACAAGTCAAAATTATTTTGAAATAGGGAGATATGTATAATTTGTAATTAAATAAATAAAAAGCAATATTTTGGAACAAGGACTATTACTATGGTAGCTACACATGAGTTGCAAAACACATAGAAAGGGTGATCATATGAGGTATTGTGGCTTGACCCTAAAATTGTACTACATTATTGTATGATATGAAACAACAGTACTATAAGCTCAAAGAAACTATCTTTAATTAGTCCTTACCTTACATATTCTTGATCATGCTGGGACTTATAGCTAATAAAATTTGCTATATAATTCATAATACACTCTCTTAATTTTTTCTTTTTTATACTATAAGTACTAGCTTATAACACGTGCAAAGCATGAACAATTTTGATATTATGTTTAAAATTTGTTATTTTTCTTGATATTTCGATAATTTTTTTAAAAATAACCTTTTAAACAAAATTTTGCACATTACTATTCAAAATCATATGAAATGATAGAATATTATAAATTTTATAAATGATTAGTATTTTTGTAAACTTGTTCATAAATGTAAATGTTTTTAGTCTTGGTTGGTATCTTTAACAACCTGCAAAAAATTTATCATACAGTATCTTTGATAAGTATTTTTGTATAAGAGGATACTCTACGAATCAAATGAACTTTAAGAGGATATTCTGTGAATTATCAAGTTATCTAATGATTTTCAAGATGAACCCAAAACCTTTTAGATGAATTCCATTTCTAACTTTAGGGTCATCAACATTAGTTATACCAAAGTAGCAAGTCAACAAATCAAAAATATAATAAAACTCAAGGATCTCATAAAAAATTAACAAATCAGAATAACCAGAATCATATGATATTAATAATGGAACTTGTTTATGATACATCATATTTAATATTTCAAAAAATATGTGTACATTAGTATAGTACTTCTTCTGATAAACGTTTACTTTATTGTTTACTTGTTGTGACTTTCTACATGCAGTGGCAAAGTGCCCAACCTCATCACATTTGTAGCATCTGAACTTGCTTCTATTGACCATCCCTTTCATCACAATTGTAGTATCTGAAATAGCTTGCACTTCTTGTACTTTCAGTGTTAACTGTGAAAGAACAAAAAATTTTAAATCGTGTTATGTAGTTAAATTTGAAAAAAAAAGGTTAAAGATGTTTCAATGAAACGAACCATAACAAATTCTTTATTTGAATTAAAAGAAAGAGGAAATATAATCTTGAATTAGTAATATTTCGGGTATAAGAGATGCATAATATAATAAAATTCTCCAAATACAAACCTGAGCGTAGCTTTCGTACCCTGATAATAGTTTTCCACTTTAAGCTGTCAAGTCAATTGCTATTGCAATCTCGGTACTTAATGATAAAAAAGGCATTTCTAGAAAATATATATGCAAAACTAAATTAAACCTACTACATTATTTCTTTGTATATATCTTCCAAATAAGAAAAAAAATAACTATATTTAAAAACCCAAATTAGCCCGACGGTGGAGTATGATGTTGAGAAATTTTAAAATTTCATATTTATATACAATTTACTTATATTATTTAACAGCACTACACATAACCTTAACACTCTCATCTTCGTAATGATATAACATATGTCACATACTAAAAAGAAATCTTAAGCGATGCCAAAAATCATTAATCAAACTAAATATTTAAACATGTAAACTGAAAATTAGAATTATAAATGATAAATTCAATATCCTGAATACAAACTCTGATTGAAGCAAAGTAGTTTAGGATTAGCATCTTGATTAAGCAAACACAGACATACATAACCAATTAGCGTAGTTTAAATTGGGAGTTGTACCTTGAGTCCACTAACTGATTAGACTTTGACGATGGCGGTTAAATTTGTAATTTGGAGTGGCGCTCTGCATTTGGTTTTTGAGAGAAGTGACTACTTTGAATTTTATCAGGAAACTATTAACATGTTCTTTTCATTTGTTATGTAAGATTATAAATTAATTAATATATTGATTATTATTAATTAATAATTTATAATTAATAAAGGATAACCAAACTAACCACAATAAGGGTACATCAAATTATACCCCATTCCGATTAGTATAGATAAATGTTTTTGTATAAGAGGATACTCTACGAATTAAATGAACTTTAAGTGGATACTCCATGAATTACCAAGTTATCAAATGATTTTCTAGATGAACCCGAAACCTTTTAGATAAATTCCATTTCTATCTATAGGGTCATCAACATTAGTTGTACCAAAGTAACAAGTCAACAAACCAAAATAATAATAAAACTCAAGAATTTCATAAAAAAAATTAACATATCAGAAAAAATAATGAAACTGCAGAATCATATGATATTAGTAAATGAACTTGTTTATGATCCATCATGTTTAATATTTCAAAATATATGTGTACAATAGTATAATACTTCTTCTGATAAACCTTTCCTTTATCCTTTGCTTGTTGGGACTTTCTACATTCATTGGCAAAGTACCCAACCTCATGACAATTGTAGCATCTGAACTTGCTTCTATCGACCATCCCTGTCATATAGCCAGACCCTGAAGATGAACCCGATCTCTGTCCCCTATTTCTACTTCTAGAATATCTAAAGCCTTACTTCATTCTGAACCTGATGTTGCTGAACATCCCTGCAAGATTGGCCATAGTAGGGTCTTTCATATTCTGTAACTCTTCAATGGTATTAGTAATCACTTGGATCACCCGACAAATCTCCATCATTCATTTCAGCTTCAAAGAGCGTTTCAGCTTTAGAATTAGTCTTTTCAGCAGTAATATCAAGTCATAATACGTTGTACAATTATTCAGAAGCATTACGAAATGTGTAGTATTATGTTGTGCTTGGCAGTCATAAACTTCCCAAACAAAATAAGAAAGCATAATATTTTTTCCTCGTGCTACAATATATAGAATCGAAAGAAACTATAGTAATTTTCCCGCTAAAGCAATGCTTCCGCAAAGCCATGGCAAGGTTTTGAAAAAAAAGGAGATCAAAATGCATAAATTTTTCGCTCCAACAATGCTACAATAAAGATACAACAACAGGTTAGAGTTTTAAGTGGAGTAGAGGTTAGATTTTTTCTGCATTATATATTTCGTCGCAACACTACATCATGCGTTATAGGTGTGTATTTTAAAAAGTGTATCTATAATAATACAAAAACCCTACCTACACATACGACTATCAAACTTCAAAAGAGCAAGTCAATATCAACAAAAATACTATGTTCACTCAACATTGGGCATTTCGGCTAAAATTGGACAAATAGAGGAAAGGTAATGAAATATTAACTGACCAACAACACTATTGATAGGATATAAGCAACCCGGATAGACCCCAATCCAGATCTAGGGTGAGACAAGCTCAGTTGGGAGCCAAGACCCCCTCTCCCGGAACAATCATATTAAGAGAGCCGGGCTCGGGTTGACAGCCGGGCCCAGGCCCAACCCAGAGACAGAATCACCTCCCATCTAGAATCCAACGCAGCTAGAGCAGACTCGAGGGGGTCCCCCAGACACAGGCATACCCCACAACCCATCAAGGAAGGGCACGTGGGCACGTGATAATGACAGCCATCAATAACAAATAACTGAGACAAGCGTGACATGCGTTAGCATACCTTTGGGGCATTCTAAAGGTGGTCCTCACCTAGAAACGTGTATGCAATCCATCCGAGCTAGACGTCCTCTGCCTCCAACAATGAACGACCCTGATCTAAAGGTACCAACCCTTAAACCATACCTCTGGGCTATAAATACCCTAAAGGGGAACGGTTTAGGGGTTACATGCTCTATTACACACAGATACACACACATAACCACCTGCCTTTCCTATCTATCTTCATCTTCCCCAAGCGAGTTCTTACTCTCACACCAGAGGTGCCACGGGGCTCAAACCCCTCCGGTGTTGGTTTGCAGACCCCCCGCAACAGCTACACCTTAACCACCACAAGACGGTCCAGGCGCGGCTTTGGAAGGAGCAGCCCCGCACACCGGAGTTATAATTTGGCGCTAGAAGGAGGGGCTCTCTATCCTTGGGTCACGGTGCCCCTGGATTCACCTTCACCAACAAGCTCTTAAAAGAGTCCATTTCTTTAACCTTTGTTGTTTGTACACTTGAGACAATGGCAAGAGCAGGAAATAGTACGGTTGGGAGACCCTCCATAAGTACCCAGGTCCAGGACCAGAACCACTCTCAGGCACTGAACCAGGGGGCGACAGAGACACTCCAGGAGCAACCATTGACACAACATACCCCGGTCTTTGAATGGGTAGAGACACCCCGGGATGCCAGGAACCTCATTGAGCTATATCAATATAAGTAGACCAATGTTCCAGTGGTCGAGGAGCATATGGCCAACCTAACCATCAATGAATTGGCTGAAGTAATCAGGCTCTATAGAGAAGAGCAGGCCCGGGCTAAGCTATCATTTGAACAGGAGGATGATCAAGAAGAGTCTAGGGACTCTCAGCAAGCTAGGAGATCTGTCTTTGACCGAATCGGAGCTAAGGGGAAGAAAAACCAAAAAGACTAAAGTAAGAAAGAGACAGAAGCAACCAGGAAGAAGAGGTTGGAAGAGATGAGAGAACAGATAAGAAGAGAAGAAGAAGCAAATCTTGAGCTAAAGATTCAAAAAAGAATACAGCTAGAAGAGAGGCCACTAACCAAGGCCAAGAGCAAGAGGACTTGGAGGGACCCCACCCCCGAGGTCATTTATGATGATGATGAGGAGGGGTGAAGGACCTCAAAGATATGATTTATGAACTTGAAAGAAAGATAGAGAAAGACTCTGAAATAGAGATTTGGGAAACTCTAACACCCTTCAGCCATTCATTAGAGGCCATTCCCGGTAGAAAAACCTCAAGCATTATAACTTTGATTTATTTGACAGACTGGGAGATCCAGAAGAACACTTAAATTACTTCAAGAAAATTGCACAAATATACTACTACAATGACTTAACAAAGTCCAGGTTCTTCGCATCAACTCTTAATGGGGGGCTCAGAGGTGGTTTAGCATGATCTCCTCCCAAAGCATCCACAGCTGGAAAGATTTTCGTGGGGTCTTCCTCAAGAGGTTCCAAGCAAACAAGAAACACGAGCTGCACATGTGCCATCTCCAAACTATACGCCAGTATGACAATGAAACTCTCTCTACTTACATGAGGCATTTCCAGGAAGCAATCAATAAGATCTTAAATTTACATGAGCGGGAGGCACTAAGCATATTCCGGAGGAACCTGGACCTGGAACACAACAAAAGGTATATTGTACAGTTGATCAATAAGGAACCACATAGCCTAGCTACTTCCTATTGTATGGATGCCAGATTTATCAAAGAAACAGATGTGCTCCACGCTATGAGGATGACCCAGAACGGGGGATCCAGGAGCAAGAACTATGATGACCGACCGAAAGAGGTTCACCATCAGGACAAAAAGTTCAAGCAAGGCCAACAAATACAAAAAAACTCATCTGGTGCAGAACACTCCAATATTTCAGAGACTTGGCCCTAAAATAGAATCTAAAAGTGACCTAGGACCAACTAGGCAAGCCAGGGAGCCTAGGAAGGAGCCATATTGGACCCCCTAAACAGGTGCAAGGAGGAAATACTAAAATAGATCAAAGATTAGCCATTCTACTACCCGTCGAAGCCCATGCAGACTCCCCCAGAGAGTCGGCATTACAATAGACAATGTAATTATCATGAAATGCACGACCACAAAATAGAGAATTTCCTATCTCTCAAATACTTTATTGAAGAACAAGTTAAGAAGGGGAACCTGAGCTAATATGTATCCCGGGATACCAATCAGAAAGGAGAAGGATCAAGGAAAGGAAAGAATATTATGAATGTAGTCCTAGGAGGCTCCCACTCACTTCCCCGCAGCCCGGACTCAGGAGACGAGGTTTTCTATATTCAATCACTCCCGAAGATGATAATTTCTTTCAGCAAAAAGGATTATGAAGGAGTCAATCCCAATCACAACAAAGCCATGGTAGTAACACTTGATATTTTTAATAATGAAGTAAGAAGGATGCTGATAGACAACGGCTCCTCGGTTAACATCCCCTTCAAGCATACTGTGGAATGAATGAAACTAGAGAGTGTCCGCTCAAATGAATGCCGGGAGGACCCCCTCTATGGGTTCGGTAATAACTTGTTCCTGAACCAAGGAACCCTAGACCTACCTGTCATATTTGGATCAATTCGAAACCAAGTCACCCATGTGATAAAATTCTATGTGATCAACACTCCCTCATCCTACAATGGAATAATTGGTCGCGGGCAATGATTAAAATTTTCAAGACCCAGCTTGGAAGAAACCTAGAATCCTATATTGATAATATGATTTCAAAGTCAACAACCATCCCGGGCCACATTGAAGATCTTATAGAATGCTTTGATAACTTAAGGAAGCACTCACTAAAGCTGAATCCGAAAAATGCACCTTTTGAGTGGGGGCTGGTAAATTTCTAGGGTTCATGATAAGCAACCGGGGCATTGAAGCCAACCCAGAAAAGATAAAGGAAATATAAGAAATAAAGCCTTCTAGGACCCAAAAAAATGTACAGAAACTAGCAGGGTCACTAGCAACACTTAAAAGATTTATCTCAAAGCTCGCTGAAAGATGTTTACCTTTCTTTGATCTACTGAAAGAAGCCAACAACAAGAAAGAAGTTAGATGGAGCCCAGAATGCCAAAGAGCATTTGAAGAAATCAAAAGATACCTCTCCCAGCCACCAATCCTAACCAAAGCCCAACCGAGGGATCCCCTATCCCTCTACTTGTCAGCAGATGCCTTGTCAATTGGGGCGTCATTGATCAGGGAAGAGAATGGCAAATAATAACCAATTTATTTCGTTATCCAGGTACTAAAAGACTCTAATACCAGGTATCCAAGATTGGGAAAATTCACTTTTTCCTTAGTCATAACATCCAGAAAACTCAGACATTACTTCCATGTAAGGGATATCCGGGTCGTGACTGATCAACCCTTAAGGAAGATAATACACAAGCCAGATATCTCGGGAAGACTTGTAAATTAGGCAGTCGAGCTAAGTCAATTCAACTTGAGTTTCATTCCAGGAACTGCTATCAAAGCCCAGTCACTGCTGATTTCATAATAGAATGCAACTTTCCGAAAGATGAGCCTAGGCCCATGAGCATTGACCGAGAGAGCAGCCATGATCATAACCCAGGAGCCTGAGCTCTCAAGGTTGATAGATCTTTAACAAATGAAAGGTCAGGAGTGAAAGAGATATGTCCTAAGTCCAATCATGTATGAGGATTTAGGAATAACTTTTATGTAATCTGTTTTGATTTCATTGATATTAATAAAAGACTTGTTTTGTTTTTATTGCGGGCTCTATCTATTTAAATGTTTAAATAAGATATACCACAGTTTAGAGTAAAGCTTTTTATGGATTGTGATGAGATCATAATAATGAGACCTAAAAGATGATAACTCTAAACTTAAATAGTTCCTGGTCATAGGATTACTAACTGGTAATTAATAATCCGCAAAGATCGGTACATACTATGCTTGCTTCATTATGAAGGATGTCTGTTCTCATAGACATTTGTGTGGTAACACTATAGCTAGTATGTAGGTGCTTATTATAGAATAAGTTCACTGAACATGACTCATACAGCTGAACAACTGATGGAGTTCACTCACGTGTCAGCAGTTGTTCATATAGTGATAGTTGTACAAGTATCCTTAGACTTGAGGTCATCATAGTTATCTTGTGTACACTGAACTATGCTTTGGTTTAGTTCTTAGTCTCAAGGGACAATTATAAGGGCTCTACTGGGTATAGGAATTTGTACACGAAGATAGTGTATGATCAATAAAGGATCTACCCCTTCCAGTGTAGGAAGAGAATGTTCAATACTGATCCACTTATGTTAGTTCAGGAATCTCTGGCCAGAGTGAATGAAATTAGAAAGGAGTTTCTAATTTACATTAAATAGAACTAAGCATAGTGAATGGGAAAGCAAGTGATTAAATAAGATAGGCTTGACACAAGTTCCATGCCTTATATTTAATCATGACATTGCAGGGTAGAAGGAATTAATTGTACGGTAACTACTCACTGAATATGTTCTTGGTATTCTAAGCAGTGAATTCGTATTATCCGGATAGTCGTGATATGCTGAGAAGTATCCCTCACGATGTAGAATAAATATGATTAATTAATTAATTATATTTAATAAATTAGAGAATTTAGATAAATAATGATAAAATAATTTTATTATTATTTATTTCTACTACCGGCTTAATATTGAACCTACATGGTCACACCATAAAATAGAATGATTTAATGGTGGAGAAATAAATTAATAATGGCTGATAATTATTTATTTATGAAATAAATAAATAATTAATTGGCAAATTTAATAATTGATTAAATGAGATTTAATTGATTATAAATTAATTAAGAAAAAGTTCTTAATATTATTAATTAAGAATTTAATTTTTGAAAATTAAATCAAGTGAGAGAATTATTTCTAAAGTGTTTAGAAAAAGGATTAATAATTAAAAGGTGTTTTAATTATTAGTGAGAACAATAAAGGGTTAATAATAATAATATTTTATGGGAAAATTTTCAGTTGAAAATTTTGCCTATAAATATACCATTATAGACCCTATTTTTGCCTCAACCAAAAAGATTTACAAAATCCTAATTCTCTCCATTTCCTCCTCCTTCATTACATCGTTTTCTTGGTGGATACCGGTGGAGTGCTTCACACTTGAGGAGCAGCTGCTAAGGATCTCCGTTCATCATTTTTGGATCGCCATTAAAGACCTCCATCTTTCCATTAACGTAAAGCTTCTTAAGGTAAACATACTGAACTACGAATTAAATATTATTTTTCGCATGGATCCTGCGGAGGGTTTCATTTTTTTAAGATTTAAATTTACGTTTTTGTTGCGTTTATGTGCTAAAAACCCTTCAATGGCATCAGAGCTACTTGCGAAAAGTTTTTAATTCGTTTATGTGTTTAACTGTTTTCGATATATGAGTATGTACGTGATTCGCCATGATTTGATGTTGATATAATATGCTTATATATGTATGGTTTTGAATATATGATATTCATGTGAGTTGTATAATCATAAGATGATTATGTAATCTGTATATATACTGATATATACATGATTTATGTTTGTTCTAATTACGAGAATCATATTAGATACGGATTCTAAATTGGCTGCTGCAGATTTGCTGAAATCTGGGTCTGGTGTCCGATTTATGCAAACGAATACCCTATTCCATAGGTAAACGAGCGTCTGAACAAAACTGATAGCTAAAGCTATCTACGACTCATCTGTAAGGCATTTGACGTCGTTTACTGCCCGTAAACAGTGATTCTTGTTTTTCTGATTTGATTCTGATTTTTCTGATTTTTGTCATTTTTTCTTTTTATGATTAGATCATGGATAATATGATATGTTAAGATTAGATTATGTGTTTTAACATGCTTTTATGTGTTGTATGAGCATGGTGGATAGTTATGGCCTTTCGACCTTAGTGTAATGGTTTTGGTTTTAAATACGACTTGCATGTCGTCAATCTTTGTAATCATAAATCTCGAATGTAACTCGAGTTATTCTTGTAAGTTCATTAGATTAGTTTTACTTTCAATCATGTAATGTAATTGAAGACTCAAGAAGGCTATCCAATGGAGGTGATAGAAAGAAGAAGACGAGGCATACAAGAAGTTTAAACAAAGAAGAAGATTTATATAATAAGTAGTTGTATTTATTTCCATCACCATATTAGATTGACCTTGATCTTTATCATGAGCTTGATAAAGATCACATAGGATGGGGCCATAACCAAACACATTTACTTTATTGCACTTTACATTTACTTGTTTATTTAATTTTATATATGAGATATATGCCTATATTTACCATGCGATGATAGATTTAGGTGAACTTAAATCAATATAAGGCGTGCTCTAGAAAATCTAGAATATGAATCGTTTCTTGCCTTAACAATAAATATTATGAATATGATCATGAGATTCTTGTGTTTATGAAATACGTAATTGAATATGAATTTTCAATATTGAGAGAAAGGATGATTCTGTCAACAACAGATTTCTATTTGTAAGAAAGGGTTATTAAGTGACGCCTCTTGACAATGCTCCACCCGATCTGGGAATCATCTGATTATCGATTATTGATTTGAAATATTTAATTTAAAAGGAAGAATCTCTTTATAATATGATTATGATTGTAACGTAATATAATCACTCTAAAATTAAATAAGATCAAGTAGTAATTGGCCAATGACACAACGGGCTAGTGTCAGTCATAGCCTTCCAACATGGTAGAAAGTGGTTCTTATTTTTAAATCATTGTCGTTTCGTGCTACAGCCGAGGGATTTGATTTCGAAATAAGAAATACTTGTCTATTACATAGAGATGTGTACATTGAATTGGAATCTAAAGGTCCGTACGTGCTACAGCTGTGGGCCGTTGGAGACTGATTCAATTATACGAAATGTTGGGTTAGACTTGACTTAGAATATTGAGTTTGTTGTGCCACAGCCGTGACTCAATTATTAAAGAGGCTAAACTTATATTAGGGAATAACATAAGATGTAATTGACAAGAGTTGTCTTCCTATTGAACATCACATGACGTTTCGTGCCACAGCCGAGGTTGTGTGATGAAATGTAGGATCCCTATTCCCACTAGCATTATGAATGCTTTATTTTCACGTAGGGGGTTGAAAAAATTAGATAAACTAGTGTGAGACACTTACGAATAAAGACCCGATTCATATAGTGTTTTGAAATGAAATTGAATATTTGCTAAGTGTTGTTATGTGTTTATCATTTACAGATTTACTATATTCGTCATGTCTTCTGCACTATCACTCCGGAGCATACTAGATGCTCACAAGTTGACTGGTCCTAATTTAGCTGTTTGTTTTCACTGTAACAAGTTGGGGCACTGGAAGAGGAACTGCAAGGTTTACCTTGCAGAATTGAAGAAGAAGAAGGGTAGTAAGACTACCGCTTCTAATTCAGGCATGTTCATGATCGAAGTTAATATGTCACTAGGTCAAATTTCTACGTGGGTATTAGATACCGCCCGTGGTTCTCATATTTGCAATTCATTGCAAGGACTAAAGGGAAGTAGGACTCTTGAAAAAGATGAGGTGATTCTACGTATGGGCAATGGAGCAAGGGTTACGGCCATATCTGTAGGATCATTAAGTTTACATATGCCTACGGGCAAGACTATTATTTTGAATAATTGTTATTATGTTCCCTCTATAGTGAGGAATATTCTTTCTATTCCTATGTTGGATTTGGATGGTTTTTCATTTATTATTGAGAATAATGAATGTTCTATCCTTAGAGATAATGTTCTTTTTGAACGTGGTATTTTAAATAATGGTCTGTATGTATGTAACGTAGAGCATGATTTACTTCAGATTGAACAAACTAATAAAAGAAAATGAGATGATGAAAATCTGACCTATTTATGGCACTGTAGGCTAGGTCATATTAGTGAAAATAGACTGCGGACATTGCATAAGGAAGGGTTACTTGACCCCTTTGATTTTGAATCATATCCTACATGCGGGTCTTGTCTATTGGGTAAAATGACCAAATCTCCATTTAGTGGACATGGAGAGAGGGCTGCAGATTTGCTTGGATTGGTACACACAGATGTATGTGGACCAATGTCTACGCAAGCCATGGGTGGATTTTTGTACTTCATTACTTTCATAGATGATAGATCTAGATTCAGATATGTGTATTTGATGAAACACAAGTCTGAAGCCTTTGAAAAGTTCAAAGAATATAAACATGAAGTGGAGAAACAAACCAAACACAATATTATAACTCTTCGATCAAATTGAGGTGGTGAATACTTGAATGAAGAGTTTCTAGATTATCTCAAAGAAAATGGTATAGTCTCCCAGTGGACTCCTCCATATACTCCATAGTTAAATGGGGTATCTGAAAGGAGAAATCGAACTTTGTTAGACATGGTTCGGTCCATGATGAGCTATGCAAATCTTCCAGTATTCCTATGGGGTTATGCATTGGAAACCTCAGCATATTTACTGAATAAGGTGCCTTCCAAATCTGTTCCTCAAACACCATATGAGATATGGAAAGAAAGGAAACCGAGTCTTAAACACGTTAAGATTTGGGGATGTCCAGCTTATGTCAAGAAAGTTGACCCAGATAAGCTGGAATCTCGATCCGTAAAATGTAATTTTGTGGGATATCCTAGAGAGACTTTGAGGTATTACTTTTACACCGATCATCGGGTGTTTGTCTCCAGACATGCTACCTTCTTGGAAAAGAAGTTTATCCTTGAAGGAAACAGTGGGAGCAAAATTGAACTTGATGAAGTTCAAGAAGCACCAACTACTACGGATCAAGTGGAAACACCTGTTCAGACTGAATAACCTTCTGTGGAACAGCCCATTCGTAGGACAGGGAGAGTGTCTCGCCAACCTGAGAGGTATTATGGCCTTGTCAATGAGAATGACAATGAGTTGTCAATCATTGATGATGACGACCCTGTGACCTATAATGAGGCTATGAGTAGTGTTAACTCAGAGAAATGGCATAGTGCCATGAAATCCGAAATGGAATCTATGTATACCAACCAAGTATGGACTCTGGTTGAGGCGCCTGAAGGTGTTAAGCCTATTGGGTGCAAGTGGGTATACAAAAGAAATATTGGAGCAGATGGCCAGGTGGAGACCTATAAGGCCAGGCTCGTGGCAAAAGGATTCAAACAAAGGCAAGGGATTGACTTTGATGAAACTTTTTCGCCTGTAGCCCTGTTAAAATCAATTCGGATTTTGCTTGCGATTGCTGCTTACTACGACTATGAGATCTAACAAATTGACGTGAAAACGGCCTTCCTCAATAGGAACTTGAGAAGGAAGTGTATATGACACAACCAGAGGGTTTTCTTTCCAAGGTAAATGAACACCTAGTGTGTAAGCTGCTGTGAACCATATATGGTTTAAGGAAAGCTTCTCGTAGATGGAACATCCGTTTTGATGAGACAATCAAAGAGTTTGGTTTTATCAAAAACATAGATGAACCATGTGTCTACAAGAAGGTTAGTGGGAGCGTGGTAACATTTCTTGTATTGTATGTGGATGACATACTTCTTATAGGAAATGATATACCGATGCTACAATCAGTCAAAGTATGGCTATCAAAGAACTTCACCATGAAGGACTTGGGAGAAGCATCCTACATTCTCGGTATGAAGATCTATAGAGATAGATCTAGAAGAATGATAGGTCTTACCCAGGGTACATACATCCAGAAAGTGCTTAAAAGGTTTAGCATGGAAAACTCCAAAAGAGGTCTCATACTGATGAGCCATGGAGTGTCCCTTTCCGAAAAAATGTCTCCTAAGACACCCGAGGAAAGAGAGCGTATGAGTAAGATTCCTTATGCTTCAGTAATAGGATCTATCATGTACGCAATGTTGTGTACAAGGCCTGATGTTGCTTATTCAATTAGTGTGACGAGCAGATATCAGTCCAATCCAGGTGAAGACCACTGGAAAGCAGTGAAAAACATCCTTAAGTACTTGTGAAGGACTCAGGACATTTTTCTTGTTTTTGATGGTGAATCTGAGTTGAAAATAGAGGGTTATACTGACTCTAGTTTTCAATCAGAAAGTGATAGCAAATCCATGTCAGGGTACGTGTTTACTCTGAATGGTGGTGCAATTAGTTGGAAGAGTTCCAAACAGTCAACAACGTAGCAGACCCACTCACAAAGCCACTTTCTCAGAGTCACTTTGATCATCATAAAGACAAGATGGGTATTAGATACCAGAGTGATTGGCTTTAGTACAAGTGGGAGATTGAAAGAGACATGTCCTAAGTCTAATCATGTATGAGGATTTAGGAATAACTTTTATGTAATCTATTTTAATTTCATTGATATTAATAAAAGACTTGTTTTGTTTTTATTGCGGGCTCTATCTATTTAAATGTTTAAATAAGATATACCACAGTTTAGAGTAAAGCTTTTTATGGATTGTGATGAGATCATAATAATGAGACCTAAAAGATGATAACTCTAAACTTAAATAGTTCCTGGTCGTAGGATTACTAACTGGTAATTAATAATCCGCAAAGATCGGTACATACTATGCTTGCTTCATTATGAAGGATGTCTGTTCTCATAAATATTTGTGTGGTGACACTATAGCTAGTATGTAGGTGCTTATTATAGAATAAGTTCACTGAACATGACTCACACAGCTGAACAACTGATGGAGTTCACTCACGTGTCAGCAGTTGTTCACATAGTGATAGTTGTACAAGTATCCTTAGACTTGAGGTCATCATAGTCATCTTGTGTACACTGAACTATGCTTTGGTTTAGTTCTTAGTCTCAAGGGATAATTATAAGGGCTCTACTGGGTATAGGAATTTGTACACGAAGATAATGTATGATCAATAAAGGATCTACCCCTTCCAGTGTAGGAAGAGAATGTTCAATGCTGATCCACTTATGTTAGTTCAGGAATCTCTGACAAGAGTGAATGAAATGAGAAAGGAGTTTCTAAATTACATTAAATAGAACTAAGCATAGTGAATGGGAAAACAAGTGATTAAATAAGATAGGCTTGACACAAGTTCCATGCCTTGTATTTAATCATGACATTACATGGTAGAAGGAATTAATTGTACGGTAACTACTCACTGAATAGGTTCTTGGTATTCTAAGCAGTAAATTCGTATTATCCGGATAGTCGCAATATGCTGAGAAGTATCCCTCACGATGTAGAATAAATATGATTAATTAATTAATCATATTTAATGAATTAGAGAATTTATATAAATAATGATAAAATAGTTTTATTATTATTTATTTCTACTACCGGCTTAATATTGAACCTACAGGGTCACACCATAAAAGAGAATGATTTAATGGTGGAGAAATTAATTAATAATGGCTGATAATTATTTATTTATGAAATAAATAATTAATTGGCAAATTTAATAATTGATTAAATGAGATTTAATTGATTATAAATTAATTAAGAAGAAGTTCTTAATATTATTAATTAAGAATTTAATTTTTGGAAATTAAATCAAGTGAGAGAATTATTTCTAAAGTGTTTAGAAAAAGGATTAATAATTAAAAGGTGTTTTAATTATTAGTGATAATAATAAAGGGTTAATAATAATAATATTTTATGGGAAAATTTTCAGCTGGAAATTTTGCCTATAAATATACTATTATAGACCCTATTTTTGCCTCAACCAAAAAGATTTACAAAACCCTAATTCTCTCCATCTCCTCCTCCTTCATTACATCGTTTTCTTGGTGGATACCGGTGGAGTGCTTCACACTTGAGGAGCAGCTGCTAAGGATCTCCGTTCATCATTTTTGGATCACCATTAAAGACCTCCAGCTTTTCATTAATATAAAGCTTCTTAAGGTAAACATACTGAACTACGAATTAAATAGTATTTTTCGCATGGATCCTGTGGAGGGTTTCATTTTTTTAAGATTTAAATTTACGTTTTCGTTGCGTTCATGTGCTAAAAACCCTTCAAGGAGTTGGGCTCATCCTCAAGAAATCAGATGGTTTAACAATTCAAACTGCTACCTCCTTCGGCTTTTCAGCGACAAACAACCAGGAAGAGTATGAAGCCCTGATTGCAGGATTAAAGCTTGCCAGGACCCTAAGGGTCCAAAACTTAAATATCTATAGCGACTCCCAGATTGTAGTCAAGCAAACAAACGGCGAATATATAGAGAAAGATCCAACTCTAGCCAAATACCAGGCTTTGGTACAGAGCTACTAGCCTCGATACCACAGAGCCGAGTACTACAAATCTGTCGAGAAGAAAATTCAGAGGCCGATACCCTGTTCAAGCTAGTCCAGAACTCATCAGACCTTGATTGCTCTGTCTACTTTGAGGAATTGCAAAAGCCAATAATGGAAACTGAAGAGATCCTGTAGATAGACAATACTCTGAATTTGATGACTCTTTTCATAAACTACTTGGAAAAGGGGGACCTGACAGAAGACAAAGGGAAGGCTCAAAAATTAAAAGCTAAGGCAGCAAAGTTCTTCCTAGAAGAAGGATTACTCTATCGCCAGACCTTCTCTCCCCCTACCCTGAAATGTGTTCTCCCAATAGAGGCAGAATATTGTTTAACAGAATTCCGTGAAGGGATATGCAGAGATCATATGTCTGTGAAGGAACAGGCTCACAAGATAATAAGGCAGGGTTATTACTGGCCAACAATTCACCAAGATGCAGTTGACTTTGTGAAAAAATACAAGCAGTGCCAGATTTTCAGCAACGTATCCCGGCTAAGTCCAGTTCTACCCTCCTCAGTCCTATCTCCAATCCCCTTCGTGGTTTGGGGGATAGACATTATGGGACCCTTCCCCCGGGCTAGAGGAGACCTAAGATACCTATTAGTCTCAATCGACTACATGACTAAGTGGGTAGAAGCAAAGGCAATGAGAACCATAAACCAACAAGATTGCATAAAATTCATGGATAATATCTTGATGAGTTTCGGAATCCCAAGAGTCCTGGTATCAGACAATGGACCACAGTTTGTCGTGTCAGAGTTTGAATCCTATCTCCAAGAGTGGGATATCAAGTATAAAAACTAATCATTAGCATACCCTCAAGGAAATGGAAAAGTAGAAGTAACAAACCAGATCCTTCTCCGGGGCATCGAGAAGAGGCTTAGAGAAAGTAAAAGCAAGTGGCCATAAGAATTGCCCAATGTGTTATGGGCCTACAGGACTAGTCCCCGAACAAGCATAGGCAAAACACCTTTCAAGCTAGCTTACGGAACAGAAGCAATGCTGCCCGTCGAGGTAGGATCACCTTCTCACCGAGCAATCGAATTCGATGAAATAGCCAATGAGGAGGGGCTCAGAACAAATATTGGTTTATTGATGAGATCTGAGACTAGGCTATAGCTAAAATGGAAAAATATAAGGAAAAAACTAACGAGCACTTTAGCAAGTAGTCCAGGGTCAAGAACTTTCAAGTTGGAGACCTGGTACTTCGAGATACAGAAGCCTCGGATCCCACCAATACTGGAAAGTTGATGCCCAAGTGGGAAGGGCCTTACAAGATCAAAGAAGTATTAAGGCCAGGGACTTACAAGTTAATGAACATGGATGAATCCGAGATCCCCAACACCTGGCATGGACTCAGGCTCAAAAAATTCTATCAGTAGAGAAAACAACGAAAAGCAATCAAAAACTTGTAGCCTTTGGAAAACAACCACTCTATAATCTAAATTCTTGTATGAAGAAAATTTCAGATTAATGAAAAGAATTTTTTTGTTTCAGTCAGCTATTAGTTAAACAAATACTATTAAAAAAGTAAACATCAACCCGGTTATGAAATCATACCCGGGTTGAAAGCATTCAAGCAAACATCAACCCGGTCATGAAATCGTACCCGGGTTGAAAAGCATTCAAGCAAACATCAACCCATGTATGTTTTCATACTAGGGATCAAAGCACCCAACCCATGCATCAACCGGGATATGGATTCATACCCAGGTTGAAAGCAACTATTGTGTACTTAAAATATTTTCTAATTACAAAAACCGATAAAAAGTAAATATCAACCAGGCTATGGATTCATACCCAGGTTGAAAACAATTATTTTGTACTTAGAATATTTTCTAAGTAAAAAAGCAATATAAAACAAACATCAACACGGCTATGGATTCATTCGTGGGTCGAAAATAATTATATTGTACTTAGAATATTTTCTAAGTACCAAAAGCATTATAAATCCAACATCAACCCGACTATGGATTCAAACCGGGGTTAAAAGCAAATTTTCAAAGTAAACATCAACCCAACTATGCATTTATACCCGGGTTGAAAGCAATTTTTTTGTACTTAAAATATTTTCTAAATATAAAAAGCAATATAAAGCCAACATCAACCCGGCTATGAATTCATACCCGGGTTGAAAGCAAATTTTCAAAGCAAGCATAAACCCGGCTATGTATTCATACATGGGTTGAAAGCAATCATTTTGTATTTAGAATATTTTCTACGTACAAAAAGCATTATAAAGGCAACATCAACCCGACTATGGACTCATACCCGGGTTAAAAGCAATTATTTTGTACTTACAATGTCTTCTAATTACAAAAAGCAATTTAAAGCAAACATCTCAATTTAAAGCAAACATCAACCCGACTATGAATTCATACCCGGGTTGAAACATACAAATTGTAACTTTGAATATTTTCCAAGTAATTTTTTATTACAAAGCAGGCAATTAGTAACAGCAAACGAAACCAAATTCATAAAAACAGCAACCCAGATTGGACACCAAACCGAATAAATTCAAGGTTCAAACATTATCCACAATAAAAAAGTACGCGGAAATTAAAAATTACATGGGCACAACCCAAACAGCTTTGCAAATCCGAGAATAATCAAGACAAAGATGGGGTTGGGACCATCATAGGGTTATGGCTCTCCCTTCCCCTGTTCAATTACAGCCTTTGCAGCGAGGAACTCCTGGATAAAGCTTTCCCAGTTCACCCCGGGATCCGTCTTGACATGCCTCTCGGCTACAACCCAAGCCCTCTGCACATCTGGAGCCCCAGCTTGAGTGAATCCCATGTCATATTCATCACTTTCCTTATAATCAACAATTATAGCCTTTTTGCTTAAATTTTCTTTGGTAGCCAAGTCAGATTTCAGCTTCTCAACTTCTTTTGCAAGACCATCAGCCCAGAACCTCTCCTCCTTCAGTTGTCTGTTCAACCCGGATTCAACAGTTTTAAACCCCTCCAGGGCCTCATCCACCTCATCCTTAAGATTGTCTGCCCTATCCTTCTCAGAATTCGACCTCTTATTGGCTTCCCGGAGCTCGTTGAAGGCTATGTCAGAACATACAGCAATAGCACTCCCAACCTGAAAGAAAGTTAGAAAAAACAGCTAAGTAAAAGAAATCCTACCCGAATAGGAATAATGACAAACATATATTTACCTGTCCCCAAAGCCCGGTTACTTTCTTAAAAGCAACAGCCAACCCGGAACCCTCCATCTCGTCCTAATCATCATCCGCCGGAATGTCCGAAATAAAATTAGCCAAATCCAGCAAAGTCTTGTTGCCAACTTTCACAGGCTCCCCATCCGAACCCTTTCCTTCCGAGTCAAAGACAACCCGACTAGAAACAACATTTTTCCCCAAGGAGGCTTAGCCTAGAAGTTCTTCTTCCTCTTATGAGGGGGCTCTTTATCATCAGGAATATACTGAAGAATAGGCTCAACATTAATAGGCTCAGAACCCGGATTCGGCTCATTCTGGGGAGCAGATAACTCGACCCCAATATCCGCAGATCCGGATCTAGCACCAGCAATACTCTTGGTCTTAAAAGCCAGACCCAAGCTATTAAAAGCAGCAGCGTAGGCCGAGGAAGATATGATAGCAGCGAGATCTGGATTATAATGGGAAAGATCCGAAAGAAAAAAAAAGAAAAACCAAGTCAAAAATGCTGAACAACCCGGATAAGCACAACATAAATATGATCTGGGTATCAAAATATAAGAATACCCTGGTATTTACAAACAGAGATCTAAAAGAAAAGAAAAAAAACAAACTTACACCCAAAATTAAACAGAGTTTTATGATTAAGAAAGGTGTCCCGGGTGAGATGACACCTCGGATTTTACCCGGATCTGAGATGCTCCATCCAAACCTGAACAAAGCCATCGTCCGGCCTGTGATAGTTCCTCTCATGGAGTTTCGACCATCTCCACTAAATATCCGGGGTCAACTGGAAAGCGGCCCAGACCGCTTTATCCATCTCATTCGGATCACCTCAGAAAAATAATCTTTCATATCATAGTGGTCTCAGCTAATAGGGAAATTCGAGAATGCTCTATCAAGGGCGGCCTGATTGTAGAATCCAGGGTGACCATTAGGCTACTTCTCATACTTAATCCTCAAATAGTAAACTTCATTATCAACATCTTTAGCCTTGGTCACAAAATGATACTTCACATCGATCCAGTACCCATCAGATTTAAAGAGAATGGACCGATCCGGGAGCCACTTATAAAGGAACTTACTTATAACCTCAGTCGAGGTCGCAGCCATCTTACCCATCTCAATCCGGATATGATCTATTTCTAAAGAATCCGAATCACTCTCCTGGCTTGATGAATCCGGGTACGAAGAAAAAGGTCTCTTGGCAAGTTGCTTGGTCCGGACCATATACCTATTAAAATCAATGTGAGTTAGTCTGGACTCCTACAAATTTTATGTTTTTACTAAATGGTCTGGACCCGGCATGTTATGTTAGTTCAACATATCTTCATTTTGGCTTGTCGATATCTCTGAGTTCTCTAATGCAGAAATGACTTGTCGATATCTCCAATCTTCATGTCTTTATTTGGCTTGTCGATGTCTCTGAGACTTCTCTATAATCTATTCTGGACTTCTCGATAAGTCATTTTGGAGTTCTCGAATGACTTCTCTATATGACTTGATATGTGACTTGTAGATATCTTATTTTTGCATTTCAGCCTTTGCTTTTGCATTTCTTTCATCCATTTCTCTAACCCATACACACAACACAACCTTCCAAGCCCTTGAAATTGTGTCCTTGTCCTTCATCAAACTAATCACTCTTTTAAATTCTTTGGTTGAAAGTGTATCCATTAAGTTACTGCCAAGTAAGAGTAAAACTGCCATCCTGGTAATATATTCTGATTTCTGTGTAGGATATAACCCATATTTTGACTATTTCTTCAGCTAATTGTTGAAAGTAATCATCCTTTGTAGTGCACCAATTTAGTGGCTGAAAATCAGTTTGATCAAAATATTTCCAGATAGCCCTCTCAATAACTTACAATTTCTTTGGTTTTCTCCCAACAGTCTTGTAATGAATTTTGATTGGTGGCTTGTATGAAGGTAGGTTTGTGATTTTCTTCAAGGTGGATTGGTTAGATGTGATTGGTATTTTGAGTAGGGTATTTGCAGTTGGCTTGTACAAAAATTTGGGCTAGTGGTTAAAGATAGTTGAATGTTTGAGCTTGTAGGTTCAATGGCTTGAGCATGTTGGATTTGAATTGACTGGACATTTTCCTTTGTTCCTGAACCATCCTCCTCCTTCTTTCTTCTTCTTTCATCACCCCTCTTCTCATCATTTCCCTTATTCTTAACATCTCTTTTCTTATCATCTTCTTTGCTGCTAGTTGCCTTAGAGGATTGACTTGGATTTAAGCCAAAAGGTTTTTGATCATATTTCTTCTGCTCATCATCATCCAAGTTATCCTTATTGATTTGAGTTTTGGGCAAATTGGCTTCCGGATTTCTCAAATATCTCCCTAGCAACTTGATCATATCTTCATCTTCAATAGTCTTATATTGCTTTGTCTTCAAGTCTATCTCCAAAGTCATTATCAACTTTTTGTTTGCCATGACACATTGCTTTAGAATTTGGAAATATTTGCAATTTTTGGTGGTTGAACAAATGTATGTCACTCACTTACTTGGTTGAAGATATGCTTCTGGAAAAGCTGTTACTTGAGCCTTCTTCAATTTATTTAGCAAGAGAGTGTCTTCTGGAATCACTCTATTAACTTTATTGATCAGAATGTCGAATTCAGATGCCCTTTTAGTTATGAGATAGTTAAGGGACACCTGTATACACCTGTCTACCCTAGAGTCATTAATGTTGACAACTATTCTCCTTTCTTGAAATCCATCTAGAGTTACCATGATCACCCTTTGAAATTTTATTGTTTTGTCCAAGGCCTTTTTGTATGTGAAAAGGTTGTTGTTGAGAGAAGCCCTGAGAGCCTTTAGAAATTCATCAAATTCTCTCCTTAGACTAGGTCCCTCAGTTGATTTTATAAGTCTCTTCATTCTAAAATCAAGTTCTTTGGCTTTGCCTTTTTGAACAGCTTGAACAGATGTTTGGGCATATGATGATGATCTTGTTAACCTAGCTTCAATCTCCCCATTAGTCTTGTTAGCAGTGAATATGTGAGGTGTAGGGATTTCAGGCCTAACAGCTTCTGGAAATGCAGGCAAAGGAATGTTGAGTGCAAAGGAATGCAGACTGAATTATGTATTTGTTGATGCTTATGAGAGTCCACCAAGGTTTGAATATCAACCTGTTGACTTTGGACCATAGCTGTGAGTTGTGAGACTTGAGTTGTTAATTATTCATTGGCTAACTGCAAAGTGGAGACTTGAGTTTGGAGAGCTTAAATTTGCAAGTTGGTAGATGTTGATATGGGTTGGTGAGATCTTGAAGACAGAGAAGTACCAAATGTAGCTTTCACATCTTCCTTGATTCCTTCCATCAAAAGAGCAGATGGCTCATATCTAGCCTGATGGAGTTGATCCAGTTTAACCCTGATGTCATTAGTATTGGTGATTTGCTGCTGGACAACTTCATGCAGAGCTGTAAATGACTCCTTGAGATTCTTGACACTCTTGTCTATAGATGATAAAATAAACTTGGCCATTTGATCAGTAAATCTTGAGATTTTTTGCTTAATTTCCACCTGAGAAGGAATAATCTCATCTAACTTGTCCTTGACCAGTTTCCTTATTCTATCTTGATGATCAGTCAATTGCAGTTTTAGAGCTTTACCAATGAGATGAAAAGCTTTGTAGACCTCTGTGACTATGTTAGTCCCTTAACAATATAGCAAAAATTACAGAAGGGGGGTTGAATGGAATTCTTGAACCTTTTTCTCGAAATAAAAATGTTCAACTCGAATGTAGATATAAGTGTTTTGATTAGCACAATACGGAATAGAAACTTAATTGAATCAAAACATAAGTAATTAAAAACAAGAGTCTTTTAAAAAAAACTTTCTGGTGGATTTAAACAATTCCACCAGAGATATATATTGTATATCGAGAGAACTCTGTGTGCAAGAATGCTCACAGCTGCTTACAAATTGAACTACTGAGAATACAGGGAAATGCTAATGATTCTGCTTACAAAGATTTCTCTGTTTTTGTATCTCAGCTCACTTATTTCTATTTGCTATGTTCTTGGTTTATATATTACCAAAATTACAAAGTCAAAAAGACTGAATAAATATAAAAACTATCAGTCTTAAGCTTTGCTACTTTTCGTCCTTTATTACCCAGTTAATGGGCTTCCACAGTAGATTTGTATACATCTCGACGGTTGTGCTCAGCTTTCACTGTTCAACTGCTGTTTGAATTCTTTATATGATCATCCGTTGGACTTTATGAACATCCGTTGGATATATGATCATCCGTCGACTTTCTGAACATCCGTTGATGGCTTCATTGATCATCCGTCGACTGCTATATTAAACATCCGTTGATAGTCATTTGATCATCCGTCGATGGCTTTGTTAATCATCCGTTAGTAGCTATTTTGGCACTTGACTTCATTTCACTTATGCAGAATTACAAGACATCATTTATATACAATTAATCAACCTATTCTGCATATCTAGTTAAAGTCAACATGACTTATAGGCTACTACAGAATCTATACAAAGATGTATACAGAACTGTGCTACAGACTTATTATTACATAAGCTACTCACTCGATGGATAATAAGTCAACATCCGTCGGGACTATAATGAGTTATCCGCCGGGACTATAATTCTTATCCGTCGAGTGCTACATTATTTCACTAAGTAAAATCTACTTAGATGTTTTGTTTATGAAATCATCAAGTATACAACATATGCACAACAATCTCCCCCAATTTATGTCTACTGGAATTGTAGGCATACATTAAGAGATACTTGATGATAACAAAACATCCTAAACATACAGCTTTAAAGAAAAGTAGATAATACTGAAAGTGCTTCAAATAATCAAAATGTACAAAGTTTGGCTCACAGTCATTTCAAGATGCTCCTCTAGCCTGAGCAGATTTTTCTAGTTTCTTGAAGGTCTGGATCTTCTTCCAAGCTTCCTGTTGTTTTCATCAATCTGATTTTGGAGCTGCCTGTGGAATTCCAGTTCATTAGATTCTGAGAGATCTAGCTTTTCTTGCATTTCCAAGAGAGTCTCATTGCTAGAGATACTCAATTGGTCTTCTAACCTGAAGAATCTTCTCACACCTTTGTCATCTATGAACTCCATCAGCCAGTAGGGTCTTAGATGCACTCTTCTCCCTGTGTATGGGATGATTAGAGTCTTTGGGAGTGCATCTTTAGATCTAATACTCCTTAGTTCTTCAATCTTCTTCAATACTAGTCTTCTTGCAGTGACATTGAACCCAAAGTTCTTCTTGAAGGATGAATAAAATTTAATCCGTACAGCTTGGCTCTCTTGAAGAATCCTGTGAAGTGGCCACACAATCTCCTTTCCTCCTTTGTACTTGAACACTAACCTTTCAGGTAGGTTTCTGTAAGCATCAATTCCCCTCACTTCATCTAGTTCATCCAGATAAAGATTTAGATCTGAAAACTCTTTGATGTTACACAAGTACAAGTAGTCTCCCCTGTTGACTTTGGGTTGAGCTTTAACTACTGATTTGGATTTGAGAGGTGACAGCTTCACTTTCTTGACTGCCCTTGACTTTGTCCTTTTTGGCTTGCTAAGGATTGGTAAACTGAAGTCAGGAATTGGTATGTTATCCTACTCTATTGGCTCATCCTTGGGCACAATAGGTTCACCATGAATATTCCTGTAGGGATCCACCACCCTTATATCTTCAAATACCACAGAGGGCTTTGATGCTTGAGTTGTAGCTGGTGTGGGTACCTTAGGAAATTGATCTTCCAATTCTTTGTCAACAATATCCAGTTTCCTTTTTGTTCTTCTAACCAATTCTTTCTTCCTTGGGGATTTCATCTGTTCTTCAATTTGCTTCCTTGATTCAGTGGCTTCAGAAGGTTGAGAGGGAATTTGTTGAGATGAACTTACAGCCTGTAGCTTGGCTAAGATAGCAATCTGCTCTTTCTTTTGTTTAGCCTTCTTTGCATCTAGAGCAGCTTGCTTTTTTTCCTGCTTTAATCTTGCCTTTTCTTCTCTCTTTGCTTGAGCAAATTGAGGATGTTCAGCTATCACACAAATTTCCTTTCCATTTCTGAATATCTTAGCAATTCTTCTTTTTGAAGCTGAATCAGCTGGATCTTTATAGAAAGCAATTAATCTTGACAGAAGCTTATTTTCATCAGGCTTGGGTGTTTCAAACACAGTATCCAAGGGGTTCTTTAAGGATGATTTTGAATAATTTACCCTTGGTTTAAGAATCATTTCAGCCTTTGGAGATTTGATGCAGGAAGATTGTCCTTTTTCCAGATAATACATACTCATCTCATTCACACTGATTTGCTTGACTTGAGAGTGATGGAAGGCTGACTTAACTGGCTCCTTGACAAGTTCAAACTTTTTCTGTATCTCCTCATCAATCTTATCCCAGTTGATCAAACTCAACTTTCTTTTCTCAGCAACTTTCAAGTTTGTTGCTGCTGCTTTAATTAGATCTATACCATCTGCAACTGGTGGCTTGGAGACAGTAATTGAAGGTACAATTACTTTGCTGATTTGAACTTGAAGTTTCTCCCCCTCACTTGGTCCTTTCTCCCCCTTACTTGGTTCTCTCTCTCCCTTTTTGTTATCATCAAGTTGAGGAGTTAAGCCTTGTGCTTTAGCCAGTTGCATGAGAAGATTTGTCTGAGACTGTTGATTTTGAAGATGGATGGCCACAGAATTCTCAATAACTTGAACTCTATCTTCCAGCTTGGCCAGCTTCTTTTCAGAATCTGATTCTCTCCTCAGTCTCAGTAATAGATCCTGCATGGTACCATATGGCATGACTGAATCCAGCTTCTCAGAATTGTAGGTCTTCAAGTCAGTTATATCCTTTTTGATTTCATCTACACTCAGATTCTGTTTGACTTACTGTAGCTTCATTAGATGTAAAGAATCTAGGTGAGCTTGAAGAACAGCCTTGGTACCAGCATTTGAGCTGTTTTGAATGGCCTTTTGGATAGACATGATTTGTTTGACCAAGGATACATTGAATTGTCCAGGTGTGGATTCCTTAGTCAAGGCCCATTCAGGTAGATCAGGAATAGAACTTGGGCCTTCATCTCCCCCTAAGTTCATGCTTCCATCAAATGAAATAGAGTCATCATCATTAGAATTTTACTCCAAATTCTTCAGATCGCTCATCAGCTGTATGAGGTATTAAATTGACAGCAGCTTTATCCCTTTTTAGAGATTCTGAAGTATGCACCAAATTTAATGTCTTTTCTGCCTCCTCATTGCCCTGAGCAGCCAACAATTGATAGGCTAACACGGGATGAGTAAAAGTGTCAGCATCCAAGGAAATGTTATCAATTACAGCCTTGTAATGTTGCTGAAATTGTCTTTCCTTTTCAGCATCATCCACAATCATTGACTCATGAGCAATGGCTGTATCCACCCTTATTACTTCTGTACCTGCTTTTCTCTCATAATCTCTCTTTTGTTGCATTAGGGTCTCACCCTGGCTCCCCACCCTCACACCCTCACCTTCACCTACTAAGGTGGGACTCCTCTCACTCACTTTTGCCAATCCTGAATAAATGGATTGCTGATTTTCACTCTTTTCCTCTCCTTTTGCCTGGGAGCAACCCAGCCTCTCACTCAATACATGCTCCTCTCTCAGTCCTAAGAGTGACTGTACAATCACTAAATCTTCTGCACTTGAAATAATTGAAGTTTGAAGTTGTGCAGAGATACTCGACGGATAAGTGATATCCGTCGAGTGAGTGGTAATGCTATCTGACGGATAACTGCTGTTAGGCTTATCCGTCGGGATACAATCACTACTCGACGGATGAGCAATATCCATCGTGAGAGTAGAAATGAATGAGGTGGGAAGAGAAAATATTGTTGACTCTATGTTGATTAAAGATATTTGGGGCACAGATGTCACAATAGTATCTGAAAGAATTGGCAAGTGAGCCAACAAATCATCTAAAAGATGATGCTCACGTGCACTAGATTTTGGCTTCCCCAACAGAGTTAAAGAAGGGGAATCAGGAATTGAAGTGTTTATCATATCCACTTCCAGAGAGTTTGTTGGTGAGTATGGTGTTTCAGATGCTTCTATTATTAGAGATTTTGGCTGTGACTCCATATTTATTGGAGCCACATCAAACTGAATTTGAGAGAGTGCAGGGACTATATCTTTAGCACCAGTTTGTACTGTGTGTGTGCCCTGTGCATCCCCAGAGGTTTTAGATTTCTTCTTTCTTGTGTAAGTTTGGGGTGAGCTTGTGTCCCTAACCCTTTTGGCCTGTGCTCTTGGCTGAGAGCTTTGTTCAATAACTGCATCCTTTTGGGAGGATGCAGCTAGAAGTGAGCTTTTATCCTTTTTAAGCACTGCAGTTTGTTGGGAAACTGCAGTGTGGCTAGGCTGGGATTCACTCAACTCTCCATCCTTATTCTTGGGGTTTCTTTGATGTTCACCCCTTCCCTCACCTGACTTTCCCTCCTTTACACTCCCCTCTTTTGCTTTTGTGGATTTTTCAACTGGCATCTTTTGAGAGATGCCAGAGGGGTTTTTCTTTGATTTAGATTTGGAAATTGTGGAAGGTTTGGAGGCTTTGGTAGGACACTATTTGGTCATTGGCACAATTGCCATTGCTACTCCTGAAGTCAAAGAAATAGTAGAGGTTGGAATATTTGTAGGGATGGATGAACTTACCTCACTTACCTGAGGTGCCTGCATTACAGGAAAATAGAACATTGGCACATCCCTGTGATGGTTGGCTCTGTTCAAATCTGCAATGAGTCTTCTCTCTTGAACCCAACAAGCCAGTTTGTTGTTTGGGTTCTCAAGCACAATCTCTTGACATAGATGGTTAGCCAATAACATGAAAAATCTAGCATAATACACATTCTTTCCTCTTTTAGCTAACTCACCTAGTTTAAAACTCAAACAAGACAAGGTCACTGAAATTATAAAATTTATCTGTAACTAGCATGTATAGCATGGAAATATTCACTGAATCAAAATTACTGACTTTTCCAGAGAAAACTTTAGTAACCATGTCACACAAGAAACTCCACTCCTTCCTAAGACCCAATCTCCTAATATCACTTAGTTTAGTAGTAGGAAGTGCATAATGCATGGAATTAAGCATATTGATAATATCAGTGTCATTGTGTGGTGAAGTCACATTATTATCAGGAATTTTGAAACATGCTTTTATCACATCACTATTGATACAGAACTCATTACCTTTGATGGTTAGAGTGATGGTCTTGTCAGCAGAGTTGTAGATAGCTGTGGTCCACATCTCTTCAACAACTTCACAGAAGATTATGGGTGACTCCAGCATGGAGTAATTTAGCTTGCAATTCTTCACAAAGTCCATCATCTTGTGATAGTCCTCTGATTGCTGAATACCCTTATTGACCAAAGCAGTGAAGTTGTTCTTCTCATAAATGAACCCAGTTTGAGACATAATCTTTACTACAGGTGCCATTGTTAGAGAATGAAAGCTTTGAAGAGAAAGAGAATATTTGCTTGAGAGAGAATGAAATAAAAGCAGTTGAATTTGAGAATGATAAAAGAAAATAATTGGAATGAAATAAGCTTTTATACTATCTCAAAAATAACTGATAAAAATAATAAAGAAAGGTAAATTAACTAATAGAAATTGCGTAAAATAGCCGTTTAGAAGTAAACTATAAAAATTCCACCCATTATCCGTCGTGTAATGCTTACAAACTGTAAGTATACTCGATGGATAATGTTCAGGGAATTAACGGCTGAGATTTAGACAATTCGACGGATGAGGATAAACTGATATCCGTCGAGACATAAAGTATTCCAGAAAAATTATTGACTTTTATTAGCAAGTAATATATTGACGGATGACTAAACTCGATGGATAAGGGTCATCCGTCGAGATGCAAATTTTGACGTATCCAAAATTTCATCCAAGACTTAAAAATCAACTAAATTTCTGGCTATATTACAACTTGCAAAATAACTCAGATAAATTTAAGAGTAATTAAGCATACCTAACTCACTTACCAACCTTGAAAAGGTGGATTCTTCCAGTGGCTTGGTAAAGATATCTGCAAGTTGCTTTTCACTAGGAAGGAAATGTAATTCCACAGTACCATTCATCACATGTTCCCTTATGAAATGGTACTTGATGTCTGTGTGCTTTGTCCTTGAATGTTGCACTGGATTCTCAGTGATGGCAATTGCACTTGTGTTATCACAGAAAATAGGAATCCTCTCAACTTGCAAACCATAGTCTAACAATTGATTTTTCATCCATAAAATCAGTGCACGGCAATTGCCAGCATCAATATATTCAGCTTCAGCTGTTGAAGTAGAAACTGAATTTTGCTTTTTACTGAACCAGGACACAAGCTTATTTGCTAGAAATTGACAAGTTCCTGTTGTGCTCTTTCTATCAATTCTACAACCTGCATAATCTGCATCTGAATAACCAGTTAGATCAAAACCAGAATCTCTAGGGTACCAAATGCCAAGTTTTGGTGTTCCCTTGAGATATTTGAAAATTCTCTTAATAGCTATCAAGTGAGATTCTCTAGGATCAGCCTGAAATCTAGCACATAAACATGTAGCAAACATTATATCTGGCCTACTAGCTGTTAAGTACGGAAGTGAGCCAACCATACATCTGTAACTTGAAATATCCACAGACTTTTCAGTAGTGTTTAATTCAAGCTTAGTTGCAGTGGCCATGGGAGTTTTTGCAGATGTGCAATCCATTAGATCAAAATTCTTTAAAAGATCAAAAATATATTTAGTTTGACTAATGAATATTCCATCACTAACTTGCTTAACTTGCAAACCAAGAAAGTAAGTTAGTTCTCCCATCATACTCATTTCATACTTACTTTGCATCAATTTGGCAAACTTTTTGCAAAGTTTCTCATCTGTAGAGCCAAAAATAATATCATCTACATAGATTTGAACAAGTATACTAGGGCCATTAACATTTCTGAAAAATAAAGTTTTATCTACAGTACCTCTTGTGAAATGATTTTCCAAAAGGAACTTTGATAAAGTGTCATACCAGGTTCTAGGTGCTTGCTTCAGTCCATAAAGTGCTTTCAGAAGATAATAGACATATTCTGGAAAATTTGGATCTTCAAAACCAGGAGGTTGACTAACATACACTTCTTCCTCCAAATCTCCATTTAGAAAGGCACTTTTGACATCCATTTGATAGACCTTGAAATTGGCATGGGCTGCATAGGCTAAGAAGATTCTGATGGCTTCAAGTCTTGCAACAGGAGCAAAAGTTTCATCAAAATCTATTCCTTCTTGCTGACAATAACCCTTAGCAACCAATCTAGCTTTATTCCTGATTACTATGCCATTTTCATCCATCTTGTTTCTGAATACCCACTTGGTGTCTATTGGATTCTTTCCTTTAGGCTTGGGTACCAGCTTCCATACATTATTCCTTTCAAATTGGTTTAGCTCCTCCTGCATAGCTAAAATCCAATCAGGATCCAACAAAGCTTCTTCTACCTTCTTTGGTTCTTCCTTTGACAGAAAGCTGCTTTATAGACATTCTTCCTGAGTTGCTCTTCTTGTTTGAACTCTAGAAGAAACATCACCAATGATAAGCTCAAATGGGTGATCTTTTGTCCATTTCCTTTGTTGAGGTAGATTAGCTCTAGATGAAGAGACCTCATGGTTGTCTTGATGTGTGATTGAGTTTTGATTTCTAGAAACTCCCCCTGAGTTTGTGGATCTTTGATTTGAGAAAGGGGAATTTTCTATAGGTGATCTGTCTTGACCTCCTGCTCCTTTTGATAACCCGACAGATGGTGAATTTTGAGTACCGACATATGAGGCAGGTTGTCTTCCGACGGATAACACAGATTGCCTTCCGACGGATGAAGCATTATACAACTCGACGGATGTTGAGTTTTGTGCTTCATTGGTGGTAGATTTGTCTGCATTATCCTTAGACACTATTTCTTGATCACTCTCATCATCACTGTCATCACTAACCATCTCCACATTGTCGAATTTGAGGCTCTCATGGTAATCTCCATTTTTCAGTCCTTCAATCTTTTTATCATCAAACACAACATGTATATGTAATAACCCCAAAAATTTTGAACTTTTTGAAACCCTTATGAATAGTGATTTTGCTGATTATGCTGAATAAGAAAACTTTTCATACCACACTATGTAGGGGTTCTTTTATTGATCTTCTGAGATATTATTAGTACTCTATGTGGTATATAAGTGTATGTAAAGATCGTTAGAATCCAAATCCGAACACTTTGATTTTTCCCGAAAATCCACCAGATACCGAAAGAATTGAGTATAAGGTAACATGGTTAAAGGGATTTAAATTCAAGGATTATAAGAGAGGATCATTAAAGGATTATAAGATATTGAGAAAGATTTAGGGGAACCCAAGTAATAAGATCCCGGATGTGATCCCTCAAACAACGAAAGAGAACATAGTTAAGCGAACCGTAAAATAAATAAACGACCAAGGGACACGCACATACAAGTAGAATGGGAAGGAAGCTTCCAAGAAAAGCTAAAACAAGTGGTTAAAAGAGAAGGTGACATCATCAAACCTTAAGGGAAAGACATGTGGCTTGGAGGTGAGGTCATCCAAGTGATGTCATCACTTTATCAAAGCAATCTCCACCAAGTATTCATTTCACAAACACCAAAATCAAAAGCAACCAAAACAAACTCATTTCTCTTCTTCCCCCATCTATTGCTCTCGGCTTTTCCATGAAAAGCAAAGGAAAAATTTTAAAAATCAAGCTACACACCTTCATAATTCAAGAGGTTTGTTTCTTTAGCTTCCATAATTCATATCTTAGGTGAGCCATAAGTTTAAGCTCAAGATTCCATGTTTAACATAGCTAATCAATTCATCAAAGTTCTTGGTGAATAGTGTTTTTCAAGAACTTGAAATTTTGTTCTTGAGTTTTTGTTTAGATTAAGCTTTGGTAAGTACTTTCGAGGGTGATTCCAAGCTCCTTAGTTACTCTCACTCACCAAGGAAGGTATAATCTCTTAACCTAGCATTGTTATTGAATATTAAGAGCTTATTATGAGTAGGATAGTTTATGAGAAGCATGGTGATTGAATATGTAGAGATTAGTTGGTTTTGTGATGTTTTTGGAGTTGTAAATCTTGGTTATTAGTTAATGAACTTAAGAATTGTTTTAGTTCATGTTTGAGAATAATATAAATTGGAGAACTTGAGGTGTTGGGGCTTTTTTAGTAATGTATGGATGGAGTTTGGTTGTATGGTTGAATTGTGATTGAATTGTGGTTGATTTGGAGTAGGATAAAATTTGGTAATCGCGTAAACGTAGCCGTCGTAATGTCCGATTTACTTTAGACTGTTTTTGTTCTTAACATCAGGACCCGAGGACTCACTGTTAGGTTTTGAACATTGCCATGATTAGATAGTTCATGTTACGAGCTTCGTTTTGATATGTGGTTCGTCTGAATCCGATGTACGGTTTAGGAGAAACGACCATTTTAAGTAACGGCGTTTCACGAACGAACCATTACCCCTCGCCTTACTTTGAAACCTTGGTTAAGGACTTTAAATGACTAATTGGGATATGAAACAATTATGTTAAGTGGATTAGGCAGTTGGTAAGGTACTCGCGAAAGAATCGCCTTAAAACTAATGGTTAATTTATTAAAAATGGTGGAGCCGAGGGTACTCGAACGACTTAGGTGATTCGTTAAGCGTAAGAGTGACCATAAGCGAACGTTAGGGTTCAATTGGTTAAAGTCTAGTTTCTTAAGCGACCGGGGTTTAATTCCAACTTATGTTGTTGTTCATAGGTTATCGGACCCACTCTAAGCTTAAGTCTATCCGGGAGCACTCAGGCAAGTTTTCTACCTGTTATACTGTTGTGGTGATGTATATATGTATATGCATTATCTTGTGATAGACGCATGTTGGTTAATTAGCAAATTTTGCGATATATTGAAGCATGCTAAGATGGTATATATATGTATGTCTGTTTCGTAATCTGGTTATCTATCTGTTGATTTCAATGCTTATAGTTGCATAATACCTATGCTAGAGATAAGCAGTAGTTGCATATACCCTTAGTATAGGGAACCCAAAGGTGAACATTTTTCTAAACCGGGAGTCGATGTTCCCGAGTCTAATATATATATATATATATATATTTATATATATATATATTTATATATATATTGATATAGTTTTCAAAACTATTAATCGAATAAGGTTTATTCGATAACTTTATTTTATTTATTTAATAAATATTATTTTGAATATTCATTCGAGGATTTATGACTCCGTTATTTTATTTAATGAATATTATTTTTGAATATTCATTCGAGGATTTATGACTCCGTTATTTTATTTAATGAATATTATTTTTGAATATTCATTTGAGGACTTATGACTCCGCTTATTTACTAAATATTATTCTTTATTTTATTAAAGAATAATGTTTCGATAATCAAACTTATTTTCGATTATTCAAATAAAGATAGTACTTTCGTATAAGTATATCTTTGGTTATTCGTTATTCATTTCAAGTATGAGTTTTTTTAAAACTTCTACTTCAATTATTTTTATAAAGATTATCCTTTATGGGAATATTATTTAAAAATAATATTCAGATATTTTCTAATATATCGGGACTGATTTATTTCATTAAATCAGTATTACTCCAAACATTCTTAAAAATGTTTTCGAGTTTTCAAAATGATTTTTAAAAGTTAGAGCGGATCCCAAAACTCATTTTGATATTTAAGATCTTCCTTTCGAAGGGGATTTAAATACTCGCTCAAAACCTAAGGGATCCGGCTCAGTGGTGTATTTTACATTCGCAATGAGGTTGTTGTTTTGAGAAAAAATCTTGATTACTTGCCCATCGTTCGGGAAGTAAGTTCATCTATTTGAGTCGGCATAAGCAACACAGGCTCAGTGGGCGTCCATGAAAGTGTAAGTGGCTCAGTGGGAGTCCATCAAATGCGTAAGTGGCTGAGTGGCAGTCCCGCATAAGGTCCTATTGTGGCCAGGGTGATGACCAGTGGGGAATTCGTCCATCTACTAGTAGAAAATGTTACTTATTGGTATCTTTGCCTGATCAGCAAGATATCAGGTTTATGCCAAGGTTTTCTCCTTTCCAAATTCATTGGATATTACAACTCTGTTTATAATTTTCATAACAGAGGTTTTCAAGGAGTGTATGAAATGTATATATATAGGTGTGTATATATATATCAGGACTTAATGAAGTATCTCGTAACTTCATTATTTATAATGATATTTCAAAGATTGATTCTATTCAAGTCTTATCTTGTAGTCTCATCAGTGTGATGAACTTTTGAAACTAATTATAACTTGAACAGTGGTAGTTCAAGTAGTATTCGGAAAAGATATAAGTATATTGGAGTTTCTTGTAACTTCATCTTTTAAACTTATATCTAGTAAATGATTATCTTATGCATATCAAAGATTTTCAGAAAAACATTGAGACAAGGTTAGATATATGAGATCACCTTGCAACGATATTTTTATATAGTTATAAACTGGAACTCTGTGTATATTATACATGTCAGAGGATTTCAAAGATTGTGAAAAGTATATATGTATGTATATACTGAATATTTTGCGACTTGGTCGCGTTAAGATATCAACTTGGTTCAATTCGTCTTGACCAAGACTTTCATGAGTACTATGAGAATGCTCATATATTGTTAATTATTATACATATTATTTCGGTGGGCTTGTTGCTCACCCTTGCTTTCTTCTTTCATCACACAACAACAGATAGACAAGATGAACATGATCAAGCTCCCAATTCGCGAGCGGATAGGAAACGTTCCGCTGTTTCCTGTAGGCGTTGATGCCGCCGTAGCTGAGGTAGGGACTACCAATAGGCTAGGTTTTCAACCATTGATGTACCAGACTTATGTATAATATGAATTGTAATAATGGCAAAGAATATGTAAATTTATTCAGAAACCCTTTTGAGGTGTAATGACTTATAATTGTGGAATAAAATTGTGGCGCCCTCCAAACCCGGGTCAGAAGTTTGAGGTCCACACACACACCTTAATTATAACCTGCTTATAACAATAATAAAGATAATAATAATATATGCAGTGACCCTACTTATCAATCACCACGGACCGCGACAGGTTAAAGTATGCACACAAGCCAACACACTAATATATTACAAACCGTTCAAATCCCAACTATTTCAAACTCACACTGAGTATCAAACATTATTACACACTTTTACAAACTTAAATTATCCCAAAAGAAGTCTACTAGCTCAGCTTCCTCAACCTGAACCCCTAGCTCTCGCGCTGGACTGGGGATCCTCGCTACCAACTGGTTCCTTTTTAACTGGAGAGAATATAAACAACATCGCACAAATGAGCTAACTAGCTCAGCAAGTCACAATAACAAAACTGAGAATAATGATCATCAGGTGACTATGATTATGATATCAAGTGAACATTGGATTATGATTTAGAATTGGATAATATACTTTTAATTTAAAAACCAAGGTTAGGCTGCTGATCAGTCACGCACTAACCCCGAGCAAGGCACACAACATTGCTCTAACTACTGGATCCAAGGCACACATTGGCCTAACTTGACCATTATATGGTCTGACCACGAATCTGGTCCACAATTTTATAAAAACAATCCAATTCTAACATAATAACAGAATATGCAATAATTAACAATAACCAGAATTATTAACAACAATGAGTGTTTAACAATGAAAGGGTTTCAATCTTTGTAAGGATCAATAAAGTAGTTTAAAAGCTTAATGCTGGGTAATGAAAGAATTGAATAACAAAAGAATCAATATTTCAGGGTTTCAAAGATTTGGGCTTTCAAAGCATAGGATACAATGGTTGAATGTACAAGTAATTCAGTTCAGTGTTTGGGATTTTGTTTGCATGTATTTATGGAATAGTATCGTATACTTGAGGTTCAAGTTTGGGTTTACAATAATCAATGTTTAAAAAGAATATGGTTCATGGCTCAAGAACAATAACTGAAATCAGGGTTTCGGTTTCCGTGCTTCAAAGCACTTGCAATGTCAACAAGACTATCAAGAATTACAATATTTCGAGAAAGTTCAGAACACTTGCCTGGAATTAGCTTACTACTCTGTACTCGCTTCCGATCACAATCGTCTTACTCCTCAACTATCTGTTTCCCTTTCCTACGCCTTGCCTCTTCTGCTCACATATCATAAGCATCTATCAATTATCGACTCACAAGATTCTATTCAACGTACACTTCTATCTACCCTTCGTTTTACCCAAATCCGATTAACGGATTGAAATCTACGCAATAACCAAGTAAATGTCGAGTATATAGACTGATAGTCAAACACCCAGTCACGCATAACACATAATACATCACGTAATCAAAGACATATCATTTATAAAGAGGTCTCGGGTCATAAATAGGCTTTCTGGTATTTAAAATAATTTTTAAAACATTTTTCGGAATTAAAACGGGTCGTTGGATCAATTTCGGGTTAATAAACAGGGTTCGGTTGGCCAATTCTGGCTCCGAAACAATTTTAGAATAATTATCGAGCCTTGAAAATAATTTAGAATAATATTTTAAAGCTCGAAACTATTTTTCAGAATTTTTAAATCATTCTTAATAATTAAATCTAATTAAATAATTTATTAAAAATCAATTAATAATTAATTAAATCAATTAATCAATTAATTTTCGAATTAATTGACTAATTAATCAATTAAAAATTAACTGAAATTAATTAAATAATTAATTCAGATTTATTTGTGAATTAAAAATAATTTTCGGAATTAAAATAATAATTTTTAGAATTTTCAGAAATTAAAAACGAATTTTTATAATAAAAATAAATGGGAAATATGATTTTTAAACATTTTTAAAACAGGAATCCTATTTTTGCAAAGTCTGGAAACTACAGGGACCAAACTGCATCGTCCCCAAAACTTCAGGGACCAAACTGCAATTTTTACAGTCCAGTCGCCGGAAAACACAGGGGTGGCCGGAGAACACGATTCCGGCCTCCTCACCTTGCCACAAGCTCCAGATCACATCTACACAACACCAGGAACACAACCATGCAATCAAAACAACCTAACAATCCCTGAGTTGGCCGGAATTTGGCCGTGAAATTTTCCAGTTTCCGGCGAACATCGGAAAACTTCAAAACACAACTCCCTTCTCTACAGACCTCGTTGGTTCATGAAACTTATACGACTGGATTGTAAATTTCATAGAGAACACAACCCACTATAATACAACATCAATCTATCACAGAATAAGAAACCCCCAAATTTCAATTAAGAACATTCATACGGGTTATAAACCCTAATTTTAAAATTCGAAAATCAAACTCAAATTTGAACATGTTATTGAACTCCAAATCAGACGTATGACATATGAAAATCATCAGGAAAACAAGCTCTACAACATGCAATCATCAAATCATACCAACAATCATCCGAACAAAAATTCATATTTTTAATAAAATAAATTCGAAAATAATTAAATTTTTAGAAATTCAACCTTTGATTCTGCAGGTGTATGGATTATAGATTCTGATAGAGCTTCTCAAGACCTTCAAATCCAGTACTCGAGCTTTTCAAACAAAGATCACTAACACCTTCAAATGTTGGTTTGATTCTCAGAAAGGTTTATGAATATATGATTTTTCTCTGTAAAATTATATATTTATCTGTCTGCAAATGATTTTGATACGAAATAAAATACGGTAAAAGGCTATTTATAATTACGGAAAATTAGTATCCCGTTGGATCATTCCAGATATAAAATGGTACGTTTATTTATAAAAACTGATCCAAACGGTATCGGTTTTCGGGATAATTATCCAAATCAGTACAACTTGTACTGCGGTCTTGGTCTCAGCACCCAGTTACACGTACTACGAAGTGATAATTGGGATAGTTTAATAAAAAGCTCCCGTTTATCGAAAATACGGGTTTTATTAATTTACCGAAACGAATATTGTATCGAAAATGTTGTGCCGGGACCCGCGCAGAACAAACCGTACGCCGGATCGAAAAAGTCGAAACATGGAAAATGCTCGGAATATTACAATTAGGTTAGGAAGGAGTTCTCGGTAGAGTTTCGGGTTCCAAAAACGTAACAACGGTTGACGTCGGTTGGTTCCCGTTTTTATAAAATAGATTTTAATTACCCGGAAAAAGATTTAAAAATTTCATATGATTCTTATAAATCTATAAATCAACATAAAAATAATTAGGAAGATATAACAATTATCTATATTTTATTTTGGACATATAAAAATTAAAATATTCAATTAACATTATTTTTGAATATTCAAGTACATATATCACTTAACAATTAACTCACAGAATAGATACTGAACACACACATATTAATTATTTAATAGTAAAAATAATTACACGTTATATCCCGGATATTACATCCTTCCCCCCTTAAAAGGATTCTGTCCTCAGAATCTCCTAAGAAAACAAATGAGGGTACTTTTCTCTCATATCACTTTCTAACTCCCAGGTTGACTCTTCAACCTTTGGGTTTCTCCACAATACTCTTACTAACTTTATCACTTTATTTCTCAATATTTTCTCTCTTTCCTCTAAAATCTCTATTGGATTCTCTACATATGATAAGTCTGCCTGAAGCTCTATTGGCTCATATTCTATTACATGCCTGGAGTCTGGATTATATTTCTTGAGCATCGATACATGAAAAAAATTGTGAATGTGCTCCATGTGCGGAGGTAATGCCAATTCGTAAGCGACTTTGCCAACGCTCTTTAGGATCTCAAAAGGTCCGACATATCTTGGGCTTAGCTTCCCTTTCTTCCCAAACCTCGTTAGTCCTTTCCACGGTGATACTTTCAATAATACCAAGCTCCCTTCTTCAAATTCCATGTCTTTTCTTGACTGGTCTGCATACCTCCTCTGACGATTTTGTGCGGCTATTAATCTTTTCTGGGTAAGTTCAACAACTTCCTTTGTCTGCTGTACCAATTCAGGTCCGAGTATTTTGCGTTCTCCTACTTCGTCCCAATACAATGGAGATCTACATTTGCGTCCATAAAGGGCTTCATAAGGTGGCATCCCAATGCTGGCGTGATAACTGTTGTTATAAGCAAATTCTACCAGGGGTAAATGCTCGTCCCAACTTCCTTTGAAATCAATAGCACAAACACGTAGCATGTCCTCGATTGTCTGGATTGTTCTTTCACTTTGGCCGTCCGTCTGCGGGTGATAGGCCGTACTCATATTCAATTTTGTTCCCAAACATTCTTGAAAACTCTTCCAAAATCTTGAATTAAACCTTGGATCTCGATCAGATACGATAGACACTGGAACTCCATGACGAACTACAATTTCTTTTAGGTACATATGAACTAGCTTGTCGAGTGAAAATCTTTCATTTATAGGCAGAAAATGAGCTGACTTGGTAAGTCTATCCACTATAACCCAAATGGCATCATGATTAGCCCTTTTCCTTGGTAATCCAACTATGAAATCCATGGTAATATGTTCCCACTTCCATTCTGGAATCTCCAATGGTTGTAGCAATCCGCTTGGTCTCTGATGCTCCGCTTTAACTCTCTGACAGGTATAATATTTGCTAACCCATTCCGCAATTTCCCTCTTCATATTTGGCCACCAATAATTCTTCTTTAAATCTCTGTACATTTTGGTACTCCCTGGATGGATGGAATATCTTGAACTATGTGCCTCTTGTAAAATTTCATTCTTTAACTCCGTCACTGGTGGAATCCAAACTCTTGAAGAAAACCTAAGAATACCTTGATCATCTTGTTGCGTGCATAATTCCTCACCTACCAAACTATTTATATCTTGATCCATTACCTCTTTCTGGCATTTCTTTATTTTCTCCAATAACTCCGGTTGGAAAATCATACTGTATACTTTTGCTTCCTCAGGTTTGCAAATTCTAACCTCCAATTCTAATTTCTGAAATTCTTTATATATTTCTTCAGGTACAGATAACACATTTAACCTTTCCTTCCGACTTAATGCATCTGCTACAACGTTCGCCTTACCGGGATGATAATTAATCGAGCAATCATAATCCTTGATCAACTCTAACCATCTCCTTTGCCTCATATTAAGTTCCTTCTGGGTAAATATATATTTCAAACTTTTGTGATCCGTGAAAATCTCACACTTTTCCCCATACAAATAGTGTCTCCAAATCTTCAAAGCAAAAACTATGGCTGCTAGCTCCAAATCATGAGTAGGGTATTTCTGTTCATGTGGTTTCAATTGTCTTGACGCATAAGCAATCACCTTGTCGTGCTGCATAAGAACACATCCTAGTCCTTTATGAGAAGCATCGCTATAAATTACGAAATTCCCTTGATCGTCTGGAAGTGACAAAACAGGTGCCGTAATTAATCTCTGCTTCAATTCTTGAAAACTTTCTTCACACTTGTCGTTCCATATAAACTTTTCATTCTTTCGTGTAAGCTTTGTTAATGATGTGGCAATCCTTGAGAAATTCTGAACAAATCGACGATAATATCCCGCCAATCCTAGGAAACTTCTTACCTCAGTGGGTGTTCTCGGTCTCTCCCAATTCGTAATTGCTTCGATCTTTGCCGGGTCCACTTTGATCCCTTCATTACTGACTATGTGTCCTAAGAACTGAACTTCCTGTAGCCAAAACTCACACTTCGACAGTTTAGCATATAACTTCTTCTTCCTTAAAATCTCCAAAGCCGTTCTCACATGTTCCGCATGATCCTCTTTCGTCTTGGAATAGATTAAAATATCGTCTATAAACACAATAACAAACTTATCTAAATACTCTTTGAAAATTCTATTCATCAGGTCCATAAACGCTGCTGGGGCGTTGGTCAATCCAAAAGACATCACTAGAAATTCATAATGCCCATACCTTGTTCTGAAAGCTGTCTTTGGTATATCTTGTGGCTTGATCTTTAGTTGATGATATCCCGATCTTAAATCAATTTTGGAGAAATACTTGGCTCCCTTCAATTGGTCAAACAAATCATCGATTCTGGGTAACGGATACTTGTTTTTGATTGTCAGCTTATTGAGCTCCCTATAGTCAATGCACAGTCTCATGCTTCCATCTTTCTTCTTGACAAATAATACCGGGGCTCCCCACGGGGATACGCTAGGTCTAATTACTCCTATCTCTAACAATTCTTGCAATTGCCTTGCTAGCTCCTTCATCTCAACAGGCGCCATTCTGTACGGGGCTTTGGACACCGGTTCTGTTCTAGGTTCTAAGTCGATCGCAAATTCAATTTCTCTATCTGGAGGAAGTCCTGGTAATTCGTCGGGAAATACGTCTGGAAATTCATTTACTACTGGAATATCTTTAAGTTTTGCTGGCTCCTGACTCCTGTCGATTACATATGCTACGAAATGCTCACATCCTTGCCGTAATAACTTCTTGGCTTGAATCATTGTTAAGAACTTCTTTACTTGTTTCTGACCTTTGAACGTTACTATTCTTTCGTCTGGCGTTTTCACCATTACTTTCTTATTTCGACAATCTATCTGAGCATCATGCTTAGATAACCAATCCATCCCTAATATTATATCAAATTCTCCTAACTTAAATGGTATCAAATCTACACAAAACTTACTACCAGAAATCTCAACCTCACAATTTCCACAAACTTGGTTCACAGTTACACGTTCTTGATTTGCTAATTCCACAGTCATTATTTCATTTAAGCATTCAACTGGACAATTTAATTTACTAACAAAGTCTTGTGAAACAAACGATCGAGTTGCTCCCGAATCTATTAACACTTTGGCACATAAAGAATTCACATTAAGCGTACCTGCCACGACATCCGTATCCTGGATAGCATCCTTCACCGACATGTCAAAAACTCTAGCCCTTGGAGTTTCATTCACGGTTGGGGTAGATCCCATAATCCTCAATGCATTACTGACTGGGGCTGGTGTCTTGCAATCCCTGGCCATATATCCTGGCTTCCCACATTTAAAACATGTAAATCCAATAGCTGGAACCTTCACTGCTGGATTCCGGATAGGCTGATCCTTATTTGCTGGCTGATTTCGGCACTCCCTTGAATAGTGCCCTTTCTGGTTGCATTTAAAACATACCACATTCAACTTGTTACAAACTCCTCCATGCTTCTTTCCACAAATTTGACAATCTGGAAAAGTTAATCTCAACTGATTCGGCTGATTTACATTAGCTGGACGATTGCCCTGTCCTCCGTCTCTTGCATTTTGTCTTCTGAAATTAAAATTTCTTCCTGGCTGAAACTTGCCCTTCTTGAAGTTTGGAAACTTCCCTGTTTGTGACTGACCCTCACTTCCCTCAACTTTCCTTTTCTTGCTTTCCTTATCTTTCTGGAACATCTCACTCTCTGTCTCTGCGATCATAGCCTTCTGTACAACCCCGGCATAGGTATCCAATTCAAAAATAGCTACCTTCCCCCTGATCCATGGCTTCAAGCCTTGCTGGAATCTCTTAGCTTTCTTTCTATCAGTATCAACATACGATGGCACATACCTTGACAATTCCTCAAACTTCCCCTCATAATCTGTTACCGACATATTCCCTTGCTTTAACTCTAAAAACTTCAGCTCCATTTGATCCTGAACAAACTGAGGAAAATACTTTTCTAGAAACAATTCCTTAAACCTTTCCCAAGTAATAACATCCGTACCCTCCAATGTCTTCACCATCTCCCACCAATAGGTGGCTTCATTCTTCAGATAATAACTTGCAAACTCAACCTTCTGTTCCTCCTTCACTTTCACTAAGGCAAATGCCTTCTCTATTTCCTTTAACCAAACATTTGCTTCAATTGGCTCTAAGGAACCCTTGAATTCTGGTGGGTTTATTGCCTGAAAAGTTTTGAAGGTTACCTGGGGATTGGTCTGTCTTTGTTGTTGTTGTGCTAGGTGAACTGTTTGTTGAGCCAAGATTTGAAGAATCTGGGCTACTGCTGGGTCCATAGGTCCTGGGTTCACATTCGGGTTTGTATCATCTTGATTGTTGTTGTTGTTGGTTTCTTCATTTCTGGTGTTGGTGCGGGTATTTCTTTTAGGAGGCATTTTCTGTAAAGAATCAATCAATTTATTTAGCTTTTAAATCAAATATTTGCATAAAAGAAAAGTTTTGTAAAACAGGAATATCTCTTTTTGAAAACAGTTGTAACTAAGTAAATTGCATGCTTCTTTACAGAATATAAACAGTTATGGAAAACAGGGTACATGGTATCACAGGGTATGACTGGTGCAATAAATAAGGTAAAGTAAAACAAGTGCAATAAAATAAATGACAGGGCTGGAAAGGAAAAAGGTACTGATATATATAGATCAAAAGTTTTAGGGTAGTACAAGCGTAAAGACGCTTCGAAAGTAGAAGCAAAAAGGGTACAACAAGCTACTCACTAGTCAGCATAGCTAGTCTATAAATACAACTCAAAAGTCTACTGATACACACTACAAACTACTGTACATACTACATAACCATAACAACACTTCTCAGTATCTCCATCTCTGAATCTCTGACTCAGCTCCAAGGAAACTCTGGTCCTGCCAGCCTCTCAAAGTCCTCCATCACCTCAGTCGCCCAGCCCATCAGTGCATCAGGGCCTCTGCCAGGTAGTGTAGCTCCATGTAGCCTAGCCTCAAGAACCCTCCGTGTCACATGAATCTCCTCTCGAAGCTCCCTCACACCACGATCAACATCTGTAGTCCTGATGATATGCTGTAACTCTCTGATCTGGGCCAACAAGGAATCACGCTCCAACAGAAGAGCCTCATACCGGTAATAAGGAACTGGGGGCAATGTAGACTGGAATGGGGCACTCGCTACTGAATGCCCAGTGGAATCTGAATCAGCTGGTGGGGGTCCTCTAATAGGTGGCCTCACGCCTGGAGGTGGAATAGCCTGCAGTGGTACGGGCTGCAGCACCGGTGGAGGTAGAATAGCCAATGCTAGTGGAACAACAGGACGTGGATCCGAAAACGGCACTCCAACTGAAGGCTCTGAATGATCAGCTGATACAGGAATAAAAGAGTCGGCCATCTCTGCTATCTGAAATCATATCGTAATATAAGAATCTCGCAAACTATACTAATACCTGATATATAGAAGCACTCACCCTCTCATCGTTCTCTCATCCTATGCCTTAATTCTAATCTTAACCCTCTACCCATTCCCGTTAACCTAGGCTTGTGTCAGTGACTTATAACCTGTAGCTCTGATACCAACCTGTGGCGCCCTCCAAACCCGGGTCAGAAGTTTGGGGTCCACACACACACCTTAATTATAACCTGCTTATAACAATAATAAAGATAATAATAATATATGCAGTGACCCTACTTATCAATCACCACGGACCGCGACAGGTTAAAGTATGCACACAAGCCAACACACTAATATATTACAAACCGTTCAAATCCCAACTATTTCAAACTCACACTGAGTATCAAACATTATTACACACTTTTACAAACTTAAATTATCCCAAAAGAAGTCTACTAGCTCAGCTTCCTCAACCTGAACCCCTAGCTCTCGCGCTGGACTGGGGATCCTCGCTACCAACTGGTTCCTTTTTAACTGGAGAGAATATAAACAACATCGCACAAATGAGCTAACTAGCTCAGCAAGTCACAATAACAAAACTGAGAATAATGATCATCAGGTGACTATGATTATGATATCAAGTGAACATTGGATTATGATTTAGAATTGGATAATATACTTTTAATTTAAAAACCAAGGTTAGGCTGCTGATCAGTCACGCACTAACCCCGAGCAAGGCACACAGCATTGCTCTAACTACTGGATCCAAGGCACACATTGGCCTAACTTGACCATTATATGGTCTGACCACGAATCTGGTCCATAATTTTATAAAAACAATCCAATTCTAACATAATAACAGAATATGCAATAATTAACAATAACCAGAATTATTAACAACAATGAGTGTTTAACAATGAAAGGGTTTCAATCTTTGTAAGGATCAATAAAGTAGTTTAAAAGCTTAATGCTGGGTAATGAAAGAATTGAATAACAAAAGAATCAATATTTCAGGGTTTCAAAGATTTGGGCTTTCAAAGCATAGGATACAATGGTTGAATGTACAAGTAATTCAGTTCAGTGTTTGGGATTTTGTTTGCATGTATTTATGGAATAGTATCGTATACTTGAGGTTCAAGTTTGGGTTTACAATAATCAATGGTTTAAAAAGAATATGGTTCATGGCTCAAGAACAATAACTGAAATCAGGGTTTCGGTTTCCGTGCTTCAAAGCACTTGCAATGTCAACAAGACTATCAAGAATTACAATATTTCGAGAAAGTTCAGAACACTTGCCTGGAATTAGCTTACTACTCTGTACTCGCTTCCGATCACAATCGTCTTACTCCTCAACTATCTGTTTTCCGTTCCTACGCCTTGCCTCTTCTGCTCACATATCATAAGCATCTATCAATTATCGACTCACAAGATTCTATTCAACGCACACTTCTATCTACCCTTCGTTTTACCCAAATCCGATTAACGGATTGAAATCTACGCAATAACCAAGTAAATGTCGAGTATATAGACTGATAGTCAAACACCCAGTCACGCATAACACATAATACATCACGTAATCAAAGACATATCATTTATAAAGAGGTCTCGGGTCATAAATAGGCTTTCTGGTATTTAAAATAATTTTTAAAACATTTTTCGGAATTAAAACGGGTCGTTGGATCAATTTCGGGTTAATAAACAGGGTTCGGTTGGCCAATTCTGGCTCCGAAACAATTTTAGAATAATTATCGAGCCTTGAAAATAATTTAGAATAATATTTTAAAGCTCGAAACTATTTTTCAGAATTTTTAAATCATTTTTAATAATTAAATCTAATTAAATAATTTATTAAAAATTAATTAATAATTAATTAAATCAATTAATCAATTAATTTTCGAATTAATTGACTAATTAATCAATTAAAAATTAACTGAAATTAATTAAATAATTAATTCAGATTTATTTGTGAATTAAAAATAATTTTCGGAATTAAAATAATAATTTTTAGAATTTTCAGAAATTAAAAACGAATTTTTATAATAAAAATAAATGGGAAATATGATTTTTAAACATTTTTAAAACAGGAATCCTATTTTTGCAAAGTCTGGAAACTACAGGGACCAAACTGCATCGTCCCCAAAACTTCAGGGACCAAACTGCAATTTTTACAGTCCAGTCGCCGGAAAACACAGGGGTGGCCAGAGAACACGATTCCGGCCTCCTCACCTTGCCACAAGCTCCAGATCACATCTACACAACACCAGGAACACAACCATGCAATCAAAACAACCTAACAATCCCTGAGTTGGCCGGAATTTGGCCGTGAAATTTTCCAGTTTCCGGCGAACATCGGAAAACTTCAAAACACAACTCCCTTCTCTACAGACCTCGTTGGTTCATGAAACTTATACGACTGGATTGTAAATTTCACAGAGAACACAACCCACTATAATACAACATCAATCTATCACAGAATAAGAAACCCCCAAATTTCAATTAAGAACATTCATACGGGTTATAAACCCTAATTTTAAAATTCGAAAATCAAACTCAAATTTGAACATGTTATTGAACTCCAAATCAGACGTATGACATATGAAAATCATCAGGAAAATAAGCTCTACAACATGCAATCATCAAATCATACCAACAATCATCCGAACAAAAATTCATATTTTTAATAAAATAAATTCGAAAATAATTAAATTTTTAGAAATTCAACCTTTGATTCTGCAGGTGTATGGATTATAGATTCTGATAGAGCTTCTCAAGACCTTCAAATCCAGTACTCGAGCTTTTCAAACAAAGATCACTAACACCTTCAAATGTTGGTTTGATTCTCAGAAAGGTTTATGAATATATGATTTTTCTCTGTAAAATTATATATTTATCTGTCTGCAAATGATTTTGATACGAAATAAAATACGGTAAAAGGCTATTTATAATTACGGAAAATTAGTATCCCGTTGGATCATTCCGGATATAAAATGGTACGTTTATTTATAAAAACTGATCCAAACTGTATCGGTTTTCGGGATAATTATCCAAATCAGTACAACTTGTACTGCGGTCTTGGTCTCAGCACCCAGTTACACGTACTACGAAGTGATAATTGGGATAGTTTAATAAAAAGCTCCCGTTTATCGAAAATACGGGTTTTATTAATTTACCGAAACGAATATTGTATCGAAAATGTTGTGCCGGGACCCGCGCAGAACAAACCGTACGCCGGATCGAAAAAGTCGAAACATGGAAAATACTCGGAATATTACAATTAGGTTAGGAAGGAGTTCTCGGTAGAGTTTCGGGTTCCAAAAACGTAACAACGGTTGACGTCGGTTGGTTCCCGTTTTTATAAAATAGATTTTAATTACCCGGAAAAAGATTTAAAAATTTCATATGATTCTTATAAATCTATAAATCAACATAAAAATAATTAGGAAGATATAACAATTATCTATATTTTATTTTGGACATATAAAAATTAAAATATTCAATTAACATTATTTTTGAATATTCAAGTACATATATCACTTAACAATTAACTCACAGAATAGATACTGAACACACACATATTAATTATTTAATAGTAAAAATAATTACACGTTATATCCCGGATATTACAAAAATGACTTGTGTTATTTTTGGTATTCATCTCTGAGACTATAACTTGTGGTGTGTGTATATTGTGGGGTCACAGTATAAGATTAAGTATTGATAAGGGAAATGGAACTCGTGACAACCCGAATCCCCGACCCCGGATTTGGGGGTGTTATAGTATAGATTCCACAACAATGTTGGTTCCTAGATTGTAGACTCTATATGCTTTACCAATAGGATATCCAACAAAGATTCCTTCATCTGCTTTAGCATCAAACTTCCCATTTTGATCAGTTTGATTTCTCAGGATATAGTATTTGCAGCCAAAGACATGAAGAAAGTTTAGAGTTGACTTCTTGTTCTTGAACAATTGATAGGGAGTCATGCATCTTGCTTGATTAATCAGAGAAATGTTCTGAGTGTAGCATGCAGTATTTACAGCTTCAGCCCAGAAATATGTTGGTAGTTTGGATTCTTCAAGCATTGTCCTTGCAGCTTCAATAAGTGATCTGTTCTTCCTTTCCACCACTCCATTCTGTTGTGGAGTCCTTGCTGCTGAAAACTCATGCAGAATCCCATTTTCTTCACAAAATGCTCTTATGACAGAATTCTTGAACTCAGTTCCATTATCACTCTTGATTCTTCTAACTTTGAAATCAGGATGATTGTTGACTTGCCTTATGTGATTGATGATGATTTCACTAGCCTCATCTTTAGACTTTAAAAAATGTGTCCAAGAGAACTTTGAGAAATCATCTACAATTACTAGGCAAAATCTTTTCCTTGAGATTGACAATACATTGACTGGTCCAAACAAATCCATGTAAAGCAGTTGCAAAGGCTCTTCAATTGCTAAATCAAGTTTCTTCCTGAATGATGCTTTAATCTGCTTCCCTTTTTGGCAAGCATCACACAATCCATCCTTTGTAAACTCCACTAAAGGAATGCCTCTTACTAGTTCTTTCTTTACCTGCTCATTCATGGTCTTGACGTTTAAATGGGATAACTTCTTGTGCCATAGCCAACTTTCATCCTGACTTGCTTTACTGAGAAGGCAAGTTACAGATTCTGCTTTGGATGAGTTGAAATCAGCTAGATACACATTTCCTCTTCTCACACCAGTGAGAACCACTTTGTTGCTTTGATTATTAGTCATAACACAGGCTTCTTTGTTGAAGGATACTGAATTGCCTTTGTCACAAAGCTGGCTGATACTCAACAGATTGTGTTTGAGACCATCCACTAAGGCAACCTCCTCAATGATGACATTGTCCTTTGAATCAAGCCATATCCCACAGTATAACCCTTGCTGTCATCTCCAAGAGTAATACTTGGGCCAGCTCTTTCCTTAAGCTCTGTGAGCAGGGTAGAATCACCAGTCATGTGTCTTGAACAACCACTATCCAAGTACCAAAGATTCCTTCTATTTCCCTGCACACATCAAAATCAAATCAAGTTGATTTTGGTACCCAAGTTTCCTTGGGTCCTTCCTTGTTAGCTTTCTTCTTCTGTTTCTTAGGTCTTATCTCATTTGACTTAGGAATTTCAGATTCTTCCTTAGTCATTTGGGTTGGACCTTTGAAACCATTCAATGCAACAGAATTATCATGCATATTATGCCTAACAGGAAATGGCATGCTTGGTGTAAACATGTTATTCTAGTAAGGCATGCTAAATGGCATTTGAGGCATACTATATTCAGCATAATATGGATTGGGTGCAAATGGCATATTAGCAAACTGTGCATTCATGTTCTGTGTAGGCATAACATTAACATGCATGGCATTCATGTTAGGAAATTGAGACTGAACATACATGGGAGTAGGCATGGCAGATTTGCAATTAACAGACAAATGATTTACACTACCACACTTGACACAGATTTTTCTAGGAGCATATTTATCAGGTGTGTAGTTATTGTGTTTATTAATCCCTACTTTACCATTCCTATTGTTTTTCCTTTTAGTGTTTTTTTACCTCAATTTTCTCAAGTCTGTCACTTAACTGTTTGACAGTCATGTGACCAACATTAGCCTTTTTCCCTTTCTTAACTTGACTTGACTCTCCTGAAACAAAGTTCTTGGAAACAGACCCATACTTCTCATTCAGCTTGATTAGTTTGGCTTTGCTAATGGGCTTGCTCACAGCCGACGGATGAGGATTTTCATCTTTTGATGGATAACACTTTTTGTTATCCAACGGATAGTCCTCATCATCCGTCGAGTCTACATCTGTTAGCAAACCATCTACCAAATTAGGTTCTAGTTTCTCTTTGCTCTTTTTCGAGGCTTCATCACAAAAAGACTCAATTCCTTGAACTTTGGTGATTTGAGCATGGACATCCCTGGATATTTTCCATGCTTTAATCACCTCTTGTTCACGCTCGAGCTGCTTCTTTAAAATCTCTTCCTTTTTCAAGGACTCAGTTAATTCCTCCTTTCCAATCTTACACTCAATTCTTAGTTTCTCAAAATCAACAAACTGAGACTCAAGCACATTATTCCTCTCACTTAAAAACAAGTTGTTTTCTTTGATTTTAGCATTTTCTTTAGTAAGAAACTTAAGTGTAACACGCAAATGATATAATTCTATAGACATGTCATTTATGGCATCATTACACTCAGCTTTAGATAAATGTGCAAGGTTTGTAGTAATTACCTGATTGCTTGAGGAACTTGTATCTGTTTCATCAGACTTGGCCATTAGGGCTAGATTGACATAGCTGACATCTTCATCTTCATCCAAACCATCTGCTGCCCAGTCATTCTCTTGTGTAATAAAAGCCCTTTCCTTTTTTTTTGAGTAGATCAAAGTATTTTTTCTTATAATCCACAGACTCAAACCTTTTCTTACTGGAATCTGACTTTCTACACTCATTTGCAAAATGCCCTGCCAAGCCACATTTGAAACATTTGAATTTTGACTTATCCACCATGTTTCTATTTGGCTTGGCTGCTCCAAAGTTCTTCTTGAACTTGAGCTTGGCAAATCTCCTGGAAAGAAATGCTAGGTGCTCATCAATGTCCTCCATGTCATCTTGGCTCAATGAATCTTCACTTTCTACTGCAAGCCCCTTGCCTTCGTTCTCACAGACCTTAGAAGTTGACTCAACAGCTTCCATCTTCACTTCCTTCTCCTTTTCCAAATCAGCAACTAGTGCAATGGATCCTCCTTTCTTCTTTCCTCTCTCCATCCTTTCATCCTGCTCTATCTCAAGCTCATAGGTCTTCAGGATGCCATACAGTCTCTCCAAAGTAAACTCTTTATAATCTTGTGAGTTTCTTAATGAGACTGTCATTGGTTTCCATTCCTTTGGAAGAGATCTAAGGAATTTCAGATTAGAGTCTTTAGTCTGATAGACTCTTCATGCAACTTAAGAGCATTTAGTAGTTTTTGAAATCTACTAAAAATATCAGTGAGTGACTCACTTTCCTCATTGTGAAAATGCTCATATTGCTGAATCAAGAGCTGCATCTTGTTTTCTCTAACTTGCTCAGTGCCATCACAGATTATCTGTATAGTATCCCAAACTTCCTTGGCAGTTTTGCAGTTGATAATGTTGTCAAACATGTCTGCATCAACTCCATTGAACAGAATGTTCATGGCCTTTTTATGCTTCCTGACTTGTTCAATGTCAGGATCAGACCATTCGTGCCTTGGCTTGGGAACTGATGGCTCGTTTCCTGTTGCAACTCTCATTGGAACATGAGGGCCTCTTTCTATGCAGTCCACATTGGCCTCATCTTGAGAAAGCATATGAAGATGCATCTTTACCTTCCAATGATGGTAATTATCTTTATCTAGAAAAGGAATCTTGACTTCAACGTCTTTCTTGTTCATCTTGCTAAATTGTTTTGATCTTTAAACTCTTTGTAGATTAAGAGCTTGCTCTGATACCAATTGTTAGTCCCTTAACAATATAGCAAGAATTACAGAAGGGGGGTTGAATGGAATTCTTGAATCTTTTTCTCAAAATAAAAATGTTCAACTCGAATGTAGATATAAGTGTTTTGATTAGCACAATGCGGAATAGAAACTTAATTGAATCAAAACATAAGTAATTAAAAACTAGAGTCTTGGAAAAAAACTTTCTGGTGGATTTAAAAAATATCACCAGAGATATATATTATATATCGAGAGAACTCTGTGTGCAAGAATGCTCACAGCTGCTTACAAATTGAACTACTGAGAATACAGGGAAATGCTAATGATTCTGCTTACAAAGATTTCTCTGTTTTTGTATCTCAGCTCACTTGTTTCTATTTGCTACGTTCTTGGTTTATATATTACCAAAATTACAAAGTCAAAAAGACTGAATAAATATAAAAACTATCAGTCTTAAGCTTTGCTACTTTTCGTCCTTTATTACCTAGTTAATGGGCTTCCACAGTAGATTTGTATACATCTCGACGGTTGTGCTCAGCTTTCACTGTTCAACTGCTGTTTGAATTTTTTATATGATCATCCGTTGGACTTTATGAACATCCGTTGGATATATGATCATCCATCGACTTTCTGAACATCCGTTGATGGCTTCATTGATCATCCGTTGACTGCTATATTAAACATCCGTTGATAGTCATTTGATCATCCGTCGATGGCTTTGTTAATCATCCATCGGTAGCTATTTTGGCACTTGACTTCATTTCACTTATGCAGAATTACAAGACATCATTTATATATAATTAATCAACCTATTCTGCATATCTAGTTAAAGTCAACATGACTTATAGACTACTACAGAATCTATACAAAGATGTATACAGAACTGTGCTACAGACTCATTATTACATAAGCTACTCACTCGATGGATAATAAGTCAACATCCGTCGGGACTTTAATGAGTTATCCGTCGGGACTATAATTTTTATCCGTCGAGTGCTACATTATTTCACTAAGTAAAATCTACTTAGATGTTTTGTTTATGAAATCATCAAGTACACAACATATGCACAACAGACTACATCATAGACTTCTTGTGGAGTTAGATATTTGGCATTACTCCCAAGAATGGTCAAGCACTCCTCACTGAACCTTGCTAACACAATATCCATCTCTAAGATAAAATCTTTGTCCATCCAGGCATCACAATTTCCATCTTGTTCAGCTTCATTTACAATTTTGGTCTGCTGTTCTTGAACCTCTGTCTGATAGGAAAGCATGATAGCTTGGTAATCTTGATTAGACATGTCTGAGGTGAGTAGCGGTTGTGAGATTTGAGTAAGGCCAGACAATTGATCAATTAAAATATCATTGATAGTTGTTGGTTGAGCTTCAGTCTCCTGTAGCCATTGTGAGATCAAATGAGGTTCTGGTTGAGAAGGGTTAGAAGTGGATGGTTGGTCTTTTGGGTTTGAAGTGGAGAGTAGAGATTTAATAGCACCACCTGTGACAGATGTCACAGTTTAACTCACAGGTTGAACTCTGGTTATGACAATTTGTTGTTCTCTACTTGTAGTGGGAACCTCCATTGGAATTGGAGGGGAGTTGACTAGGTTACTGTCATGTACTCTAGCCTCAAATCCTTGTGCTTCTTTCAAAACACTGTCACTTGAATGTGATGTACTTGCCTCCCTCATAGCAGGATCATTGGCAATTGAACTCTTAGTTTCAATTGTGAGTGCAATCTCAGCTAGGGTTTTGAGGGGAGTTGTTCCTTCAAGAGGAACCTCTAATTGAATTGGAGAGGATTTAGATAGCTCCCCATCACGAGTACTACCCTCAAATCTTACAACCTGTAAAGGTTGATTTGCACATGAAGGTGCATTTGGAACTACCACAGGGTCTTCAGTAAAAACTGATGAAACCCCTATATTTATGTTGGTGTTATCAAGGTCTACCCCAGCATGTAGCCTCTCACCAACTAAATTTGGGTCCTGGGTGGTGAGCAGAGTTTCTTGAATCATGTCACATGATGTTGGCAACACTTGAGAATCAGATTCAAGTGTTTGATTGAATGAAGAAAAAATTTGAGAAATTGGATTTTAAATTTTAGAATTGATTTTGGGAAGCCCCCCCTGAATAGATGAGGGAGCTTCAAAAAATATGCTCTCTTTGTGTGTGCCATCCTTATTTCTTATTTCATACACTTGAATTTGTTTAAGTGTTGGTGCAGACTTTTTACATGGTGCACTAGGGAGGGTGCTCTTTTCAATAGAGATACCCTGTTGAGAGGATGTCCTTAGAGTCTGTTTTAATCCCTCTTTTTCAACTACATCCTTTTGGGAGGAGGCAGATGGAGCTTGAGTGGTCAGCTCAGTTTGGTTTACCTTCTTTGGTTTCTTGACCAAGGTTGACTCTGTTTCTGTGTGATCCTCACCACTCTCATTAATTACAGTTAAGGGTGCCTACTTTCTCTTCTTTTTACACACTTCACCCTTTTGATAGGATGAAGTGCTTGGTTTCCTAGATGCTATAGGTAAAGAAGAAGGGGTCTAAGTATGGTAAGGCCCCTGTTGGTGTTCCTGTTTTTGTACTTCCACTGGCACAGGAGCCATTATTGCACTAGATTCAATGTTAGATCTCATGTCAGGCATTGGGTAAGGGTAAGTCCTAAATCTCTTTATCATAAATGGAGTGATTTTAAGATTTACATGTACCTTATTTTTAGTAGTAATTGAACCAAACAGAACTTTGGACACTTGCTTACAATTGCCTATTTTAGTTCTATCTATACCATTAAGCATATGAATGTCATGCACTTTATGATTTAAAGCAGACATTATAAATCTAGGAAGAAAAATTTCTTTACCTCTTATTGTCAAAGACATTATGAGCCTGGTTCTTAGCTCCTCCATGATGAGATGACCTACATTGAGGTATCTGTTTTGGGCCATTGAGAACACCAGTTTCTGGACAACACTTGAGATGTTGTTATACCCTGTCTTTTTACAAGTGAAGGCCCTCACAATAGAATCAAACAAGAAAGACCATTCCCTCCTTAGATACTTCTTGTTCAGGCTTTCCAAGTTGATTCTTTCACTATAGTTGATGAAGTTCATAAACTCAGCTAGCTCATCTTGTGTTGGAACCTCCACCAAGTTGTCAGTTGGGATGCCCAAAGCTACATTGACATCATCTTCAGAAAATTCCACTTGTTGGCCTTGAATGGAGTAATTAACCACCATGGACATAGTTTGGTTCACATGCACCACTGTTCTTATCACAGCTGTGTTCCAGAAATCCCTTAGAACATCCAAGTACAGTACTGGATTTGTTGTTAGATCACTTACAAAGTAAGTTTCAGAAAGAAATTTCACAAAGCTCTTGAAAATGTCAGGAGCTTGGTTTGCATTAGTAAAAGCCAGATAATTGGTGCCCTCCTAGGGGATGAAAGGTGTAACTGTGTTTGATACCATGGGAATAGTTTGAATTGGAGCGGGTAAGAAATATTAGAGAAACAGAGCTTGAAACGAGAGAAAACGATTTGGATTTGGAAAAATTAGGTCACTTAGAGATCTCGAAAGCGTAAAGAGGTGTATGTCGAGATGTCTGGGTATTTATAGTAAAAGTATATGACTTGTCGAGAACTAAAAATAGACGTTTGGGATTTTCTTATTGAGAAGTCATATTGAGAATAGATACATATCGATATGTTATTTTCCTGACTCTTATCGAGAACTAGAAAATGACTTGTTGAGATGTCAAATAACTACCCAGTTTGTCCTGCATGGACTGAATTGTTTCCAATTTTTATTTGAATAAATCAAAATAAAATCAGAATAAATTTTATCAAAAGTATTTTACTAAAATAACTTATTAAGTTAAATTATCTCAATTTTGAGTTATTGATAAGTCTAAGTTTATACTTGTAGAGAACTCAGTGAATTATAACTTATCGAGATCTCTACAATGACTTATCGAGAAGTCATAATAAAGCTTGTCGAGAAGTCCTTCGAGAAGTTAGAAAAATGACTTATCGAGAACTCACTTGAGAAGTCTCAAAATGACTTATCGAGAAGTTAGTTAGACTTATCGAGAATTCAGTTCTCTATGTACTTTTAATATTTTTGGATTATGCCTTGTGCTAATTGTACATATTGTTAGGTAATGAATCATACACATGGGGGGGTGAATGTGTTTTTCTGATTTTAGGCTTTTCTTGAAAGATAATGGTTGAACAAAGTAAATTAAATCTTATATAGAAAAGTGTTCATGCAGAAATTAAACTTGCACAAAATAAAAAACACAGATCTTCAAAACTGACTTAATTTTTGTATTAAAAATTAAGATGTTTTGCTACAAAATTTCTAAGCTCTTCGAAGTTAAAGAGCTCAGCTTCTTCTCGAGAGTGTTACAAGAATTTTGATCTAAATTGTTACTTCTAACTAGAGGACCAGTGTTAACTTTATAGCTCAGTTAACTGCTGGTTTACACAATGGATAATAAACATGCTATTAGCTTTTCTAAACTGTCACTTGTCATTTCTATTTATAGAAAAGCAAATATTCCATTTCTAGCTTAACATATCTTTAGTATCCCGTGTTTACTTTAATCTTCCTCTGTCAGTTAATCTTTGCCATTGATCTTGTACACACTTCAAGCTGCTTTTTGTAGACTTGTCAATCCCGCTGTTGGATTGTTTGTTGATTGTTTATCTAGGATATTAAACTGATCTGCAATTTTATACTTTGAGACTGTACTTCGAGATCTCCAGTTTGATTCATTTGAACACTTGATATCTCGATAAGTACAAAGGCTTATCGAGAACTCTAGTACTCCATAATGAGTTTGGATTATAGAGATCTTCAGCTCATTGAGATCTCTAGTCTTCATAACTTCACTTGACTTGTAGATATCTCTGAATTCTCGAATGGATATAGACTTGTCGATAACTCTGAGTTCTCTAGTGAAAGAATGACTTGTCGATATCTTTTTGAGTTCTCGAGTAGCTTTCATGACTTCTCTACTCCCGGTGGATATTGCTTATCCGTTGAGTAGATATTGCTCATCCGTCGAGTAGATGTATAGCTTATTCATCGAGTAGATATTGCTCATCCGTCGAGTAGATGTTATTCATCCATCGAGTGGATATATAACTCATCCGTCGAGTAGATATTGCTTATCCGTCGATACACTCTGGAGTTTGAATGACTTCTCGATAAGTCATTCTAGAGTTCTCGAATGACTTCTCTATAACATTAAATCTGTGACTTGTAGAGATCTTGACTTAGAACATTTTTCTCTAAACAGATTTATTCAACTCCAAACTTCTTCAAAATTCTTCTGAGGCATGACCGTCTTGATCTTCTTCTAGATAGAATCCTTAGGCTTGATACTGTTTTAGGAAAAAGACTCCAGTCTGCTCCTTTGCATTTTTATAGACTTTAAGTGTTACAAGTACAGAATACAAATTTAGATAACAATACAACTAACTTAGGGTTGGCCCCAAGCTTAACTGATTACTGAAAATAACTATTCATTAATCTTCCACTCAGATCATAGATGCTAATGACATTGTTAGCTCCAATATCTTTGACATCATCTATTATATATTACACATATTGAAAATGTAAATCAATATTTAGACAATTTTCTCAGAATTTCCAAGTTAAGTTTTGAATTTTGAAAAATAAATATACAGAGATTTCTGAAATATTTATAACTCATATTCCAGTTAATTTCTAACTGAATCAAATTGATTTTGATTTATTAAAAATTTCAATCTGCTGCAAAACATTAGCTGAGTTCTAGCCTTTCAGGATGAAGAATTTAGCATTCCAATTTCACCTACAAGCCTAGTGTAAGTTGCTTCATCCAAAGGTTTAGTAAAAATGTCAGCTAACTGTTTTTCTGTTGGAACAAAAATAAGCTCAATGGTACCATTTACAGCATGTTCTCTAATAAAATGGTACCTAACATCAATGTGCTTAATTCTAGAATGATTAACTAGATTAGCCACAATAGATATAGCACTAGTATTGTCACACATAATTGGAATTTTGTGTAACACTAGGCTATAATCCACTAGTTAATTTCTAATCCAAAGCACTTAAGCACAACAACTTCCAGCAGCTATGTATTCAGCCTCAGCTGTGGAAGTTGACACATATTGTTGTTTCTTTCTATACCAGGATACAAGTCTTTGTCAAAAAAATTGACAGCTTCCACTAGTGCTCTTTCTCTCAACCCTATATCCAGCAAAATCTGCATTTGTGTATCCAACAGCTTCAAATCCTGTTCCCTTAGGATACCATAATTCCATGTTTGGAGTCCCCTTTAGGTATCTGAAAATTCTCTTCAGAACCATCAAATATGATTCCTTTGGATTGGCTTACAATCTTGCACACAGACATGTTGCAAACATAATGTCTGGTCTATTAGCAGTTAAATACATCAAAGATCCAATCATTCCTCTGTAACCTGAAATGTCTACACTTTCCCTTTCTAATCTTCATCCAACTTAGTAGCTGTAGATATAGGTATAGATGCAGGTGAACAATCGACCATACCAAACTTCTTCAATAAATCCTTAACATATTTGGTTTGGCTTATGAAGATTGCATCACTTTTTTGACTGACTTGAAGTCCAAGAAATTAATTTAACTCTCCCATCATACTCATTTCATATTCACTCTACATGAGTTTTGAGAATCTTTGACATAACTTTTCATTAGTAGAGCTAAAAATGATATCATTCACATAGATCTGAACTAAGATCATAGAACCACCATGCTGCTTGTAGAAGAGAGTCTTGTCTATTGTTCCTCTAGTGAATCCATATTTAAGCTCTACATGAGTTTTGAGAATCTTTGACATAGCTTTTCATTAGTAGAGGTAAAAATGATATCATTCACATAGATCTGAACTAGGATCATAGAACCACCATGCTGCTTGTAGAAGAAAGTCTTGTCTATTGTTCCTCTAGTGAATCCATATTTAAGCAAAAATTCTGACAGTGTGTCATACCATGCTTTAGGTGCTTGCTTTAATCCTTATAGAACCTTGATTAGTTTGTACAAAAAGTTTGGAAATTCTGGATCTTTAAAGCCAGGTGGCTGTTGCACATAAACTTCTTCTTCCAACTCACCATTAAGGAATGCACACTTCATATCCATTTGATACACCTTAAAATTTGAGTGTACAGCAAATGCAAGAAAGATCCTTATTGCTTCAAGTCTTGCAACTGGAGTAAAAGTTTCATCATAGTCAGTTTCTTCCTCCTGTGAGTAGCCTGTTGAGAATTGGCGAAGTCAAAGATCAGGATTTATGTCACAATCAAGATATGATCAACTGCTGTAAAATGATTATCCGTTGAAAGCTTCAGTATCATCCGTTGATAATTGATTAGTCATCCGTTGATATATATGAATGATTATCCGTTGAAGCTAAAGCACTTATCCGTTGATCAAAGCTATCAATTAAAGAATGACTTGGATGATAAGTCATGACTGTGAGATAATTCAGAAGGTGCTGATTTATAGGATCGTAGTTGATTTAGATATGTAAAGTATTAGAGTTATATTATAATATATCGTATAATTGATAGAGGACAGATTTATAGTTGTATAGTATATAAAAATAGAATATGTTATCACAATATAAGGTGATGAAGCACAACTCAAGTATTTGTATAACCTAACAGCTCTTAAGAATATTGTTCTTAAGAGAGTTTTGTAAAAGTTTATCAAAGATCAATATAAACTGTTATTTGATTCATCTGTTAATAATTTACTTTCATAAACATCAATTTTTTTTAGTAATTATATCCAACCCCCCTTAAATAATTATTTTACTGCGTAACATAGCCTTTTGCAACCAACCTTGCTTTATTTCTAGTGAAAATTCCATTTTAATCCATTTTATTCCTGGATACCCACTTTGTTCCAATTACACTTCTGTTCATTGGTGCAAGAACTAATTCCCAAACTTTGTTCCTTTCAAACTGATTTAGCTCATCTTGCATAGTAGATTTCCAATCAGGAACAAGTAGAGCTTCTTCACTTTTCTTAGGTTCAATTTGTGAAATAAACCATGCATGTAAACATTTATTAGCAGATGCACTTCTAGTCCTCACTCCAGCATTAGGATCACCAATAATTGCTTCTCTTGTGTGACTCCTATCCCATTTCCTGGTGTGAGTTTGTTGACTTGAATTTTCAGCATTTTCTTCATCATTGGCATGACTTGCAAAACTTTCTCCTCTTTCTCCCCCTAAGTCTGTGCTATCAAATTCAGGTGTTTGAGGGCTTCCATTTTCATGATTCAATTGATCAGTTGACTCTTCTTCCATTCCGTTGCTTGTGTTGACTTCAGCTTCATCTTCATAATCACAATCAATGTTGAGATTTTCAAACTTAAGGGCCTCAACTTCATTTTCATCAAGGAATTCCAAACCTGGACACTTGTCATCATTAAAAGTCACATTTGTGCTCGATTTGTTTAGTAATTGTATCCAACCCCCTTAAATAATTACTTTACTGGGCAACAAGTGGTATCAGAGCGGTCAAATTAACTGTTAATTTACAAAGGTCAAGATGTTTGGAAGTAAGTATGAAAGCATGAAGATTCTCATCCTGAGCTGAACCTAGAGTCCCTGCTACAATAAAATATGATCCTAAAAGGCAAGACAAGAAAGGTAAAAATATAGGACTTCTCTCTAAGAGTCAGTTAGACAAGAAGATATGTGAGATAACGTCTAAGGCTCCCAAACCTAGGTCTAAGAGAGGTATAAATGGAAAACAAGGAATAAGCAAGGCAAAAAACTATAAATACATTCTTAATGCACCTAGGAAAGCTTCGTTTAACAGTGGTAATACTAATCATATTGTGATTGATTGCAGGAAGCCTAAAAAGAAAAATTCTAAAATTCCTGAATCTGACATTAGTGGTAGATCAGTATTATACAAACCACAAAATCCTGGTTCTCATTGTGGTAGCAATTAGCATTCTATTTACACTTGTAAGGATTATCATAGTGCGTATCACAACATTTATGATCCTTTGCCAAAATTCAAGAAAATTATTGTTTTAAATAGAACTGCTAAACTAAATGTGCATACACCTTATAGAGTTAAAAAATGTCAAAACAAATCCTGATGGAGTAAATCCTGATGGACCAAATCCTGACAAAAGGTCTTCTAATGTAAAAATGCATAAGATGTCAAAAAGAACCCAACAAATGTGGGTTCTCAAAAATTCTGATTGATTTCTATATTTCTGATTATAGGGAAATAGAAGAATATGCTTGTCTTGGACAGTGGCTGTTCAGCACATATGATTGAAAATAAATCCCTATTATCAAAATATGAGGAAAAGACTGGCCCAATGGTTTCCTATGGAGATGGCAATGTAGGAAAAACACTGGGATATGGCGATATTATCATTGGCAATATCATCATCTCAAACGTAGCTTTGGTAGATGGACTGAAGCATAATTTATTGAGCATCAGTCAAATCACTAACAAAGGTTTCTATGTCATGTTCTATGATACTCACTGTGAAGTAGTTCATAAGATCACAAGAAAAATGGTCTTCAAAGCTTACAGACATGGAAATATTTATGAAGCCAAACTTTATGCAAATACTGATGGACCAGAAACTTGTCTGGTAACCAAGGTATCAATAGATGAAAGTTGGAATTGGCACAAGAAGCTTTCTCATCTCAATTTTAATAATCTCAATGAACTGGTGAAGAAAAATTTAGTAAGAGGTCTGCCTAACATGTACTACTCCCCTGATGGTCTATGTGATTCATGTCAGCAATCTAAGCAAATAAGAACCTTTTTCAAGAGCAAGTCAGAATCATCCATTGTAATAACCCCAATTTTTGGGAAATTTTTGAAACCCTTATGAATAGTGTTTTTGCTGAATGAAAAAACTTTTCATGCCACACTATGTAGGGGTTCTGATATGGATATTCTGAGATTTTATTAGTACTTTATATGGGATATAAGTGTATGTAAAGATCGTCAGAATCCAAATCCGAACACTTTGATTTTTCCCGGAAATACACTAGATACGGAAAGATTTGAGAAAAAGGTAACAGGATAAAAAGGATTTAAATTAAAGGATTATAGGAGAGGATCATAAAAGGAATATAATATATTGAGAAAGGTTAAGGGAACCTAAGTAATAAGATCCCGGGTATGATCCTTCAAACGATAAACGAAAACGAAAGTTAAGCGAACCGTATAACAGATCAGCGGTCATTAGGCAAACAATTAGGAAGTTAATCAAAGGGATTAGAGAGGATGATGTCACCCAACCAATGAGAAGAGGACAAGGAGGGGAGGATGACATCATGAGGATGACACAAGCATGACATGGGAAGGAAGGAGATGTGGTGGCTTTTTAACCACACAAAATCAAGGGCAACTAGGTAATTTACTAAAACAAACACAAAAATCAAACCAACCAAGCCAAGCAAATCATTTTTCATCAAAATCAAAAAGAAACCAAGGCATTGTTCTTCATGCTCTCGGCCAAAACAGAACCAGAACACTAAAACTGCTGTATCTCCTTCATTTCTCACTCAAATATTGTGTTCTATAGCTCATTGGAAAGGTATTGAGATGGCCTACAACTCTTGTTCACAAGTCTCGTCCAAATAATCATGGTAAGACCCTCATTTTTACAGTTCTTTAAATCGGACTTTTAGAAACTTCAAAGCCTAACTTTGTGTTCTTGATTTCTTTGGAAAGATCAAGCTTGTAGGAGGCTCCCTAAGGCTTCCTAGAAACTTAACACCTCCCAAGGAAGGTATAAACTTCAAACCCTAGCCTTTACTTTATTTGTTAGTAAGTTTAATGGTTGGTGTTGTGAAATGAGAAGCATGGATTGTGATTATTAGTAGTTTGGTTTGATTTGGAAGTGTTTTTGGTAATTGAAGCTTGATTATAGTTCATAGGTCTTGATTGTGGTTGTTTGAGTTGAAAACCTTGGAGATTATGGACTGATGTGGTATGGTTTAGGTGAAGTTTTGTTGTATTGATGGTTATGAGTTGGTTGGTGGTTAATTGGAGTAGTTTAAACATTGGTAATCGCGTAAACATAGCCGTCGTAACGTCCGATTTTCTTTGGACTGTTTTTGTGCATAACATTAGGACCCGAGAACCCCCTGCTAGATTATGACCACTGCCATGTTTAGATAGCTCATGTTACGAGCTTCGTTTTGATATGTAGTTCGTTCGATTCCGATGCAAGTTTAGGAGAAACGACCGTTTCAAGTAACAGCGTTTCGCGAACGAAACTTTTCCCCTCGCCTTACTTTGAAACATAGGTTAAAGACCAAAAAGGGTTAATTAATGCATGAAACATTTATGATAAGTGTGTTAGGCAGTTGGTAAGACACTCGCGAAGGAATCGCCTTAAAACTCGTAAAGGTTAAATTATTAAAAATGGTGGAGCCGAGGGTACTCGAGTGACTTAAGAGAATCAGTAAGCGCAAAATGAGCGTTAGAGTCTGAGTTGGTTAGAGTATATATTTACAAGTGACTTTAGTTTAATTCCAACTTACTTGTTGTTTATAGGTTACCAGACTCGTCCCGAGCCATTCGTAACCCCCAGTCGCTCAGGCATGTTTTCTACCCGATATACTGTTGTTGTGATGTAAATATATGTATATGCATTATCTTGTGATAGTGCATGATTGTTATTAGCAAATTTTGCGATATATTGGAGCATGCTGATATGGTATATATGCATGTCTGTTTCGTAATCTGGTTATCTATCTGTTGATTTCAATGCTTATAGTTGCATAATACCTATGCTAGAAATAAGCAAGTAGTTGCGTATACCCTTAGTATAGGGGATAAAAGGTGAACATATTTCTAAACCGGGAGTCGATGTTCCCGAGTATATTATATATATATAAATTTATATATATATGGATATAGTTTTTAAAACTATGGATCGAATAAGGTTTATTCGATACCTTTATTTAACTTAGTTGAATATTAATTTGAGTATTCATTCGAGGGCTTATGACTCAGTTTATTTTATTATTTGAATATTATTTGAATATTCATTCGAGGGCTTATGACTCAGTTTATATTATTATTGAATATTACTTGGATATTCATTTGAGGATGTATGACTCCTTTATTTTATGAATATTATTTATAGTATTCATTCGAGGTATTATGACTCCGCTTATTACTTAATAATATTCTTTATTGTATTAAAGAATACGGTGTCGATAATCAAACTTACTTTTGATTATTCAAATAAAGATATTACTTTCGTATAAGTATATCTTTGATTATTTGCTATTCATTTCAAGTATAAGTTTTAATACTTCTACTTCAATTATTTTATAAAGATTATTCTTTATGGGAATATTTTTTAAATAATAATATTCAGACATTTTCTAAATATTCTGGGGACTGATTTACTTCATTAAATCAGCTTCACTCCAAACATTCTTAAAAATGTTTTGCGAGTCTTCAAAATGATTTTTTTAAAAGTTAGAGCGGATCCCAAAACTCATTTTTTTTAAGATCCTCCTTTCGAAGGGGATTTAAATACTCGCTCAAAACCTGAGGGATCCGGCTCTGTGGTGTGTTTTATATTCGCAACAAGGTTGCTGTTTTGTTAAATGAATCGATTACTTACCCAACACTCGGGAAGTAAAATTCTTGGAACAAGTTAATCCATTAACAGGCATCGCCTGGGAAATATCGGTGAGTTCTCCTTTCCAACTAGATAAGACTTCTTGGTGGAGCCGTATCAACAAGTTTCTACTTGGGGAAAGGGGGAACGAGCTTTACGTTTCAGAGTCATGGATTTCATCTGAACTAGGAGTGGCGTAAGTGGTCGAGTGGCGCCGGCCCAGCCTTATTATATTGGCCCAAATGGCCTGGAAGTTCCGCTAAGGCGGTCCATTCCTTAGGAGTTCAGTGTTCGGTTGACAAGTAAATCCGACAAGTTCTCCTCTACATGTAGAAAATGGTGGGGTTGTACTACTACGACTGATCATCGTAAGTGGTCTTCCTGGCGCGGCAAACTCCCGTAATGAGTTCATCATCCAATTGGATAATTTCTGCAACACTACCCAGAGCACTTCGATAGAAAGGCTACGGTTGGGCGATTGTTGAGTGTTGGCAGGGTCAAGTTTTCAAAATGATGTTTACATCAAATGAAGTATCTCGTAACTTCATTTTATTTTGATAATATTTTAAAGATTTAATCTATTCAAATCTTGCCTTATAGTCTCATCTATGTGATGAACTTTTGAAGCTAATTATAACTTGAACGGTGGTAGTTCAAGTAGTATTTGGGAAAGATATAAGTATATTGGGGTATCTTGTAACTTCATCTTTTAAACTTATATCTAATTAATAATTGTCTTATGAATGACAAAGATTTTCAGAAAAACGTTGAGACAAGGTTAGATATATGAGATCACCTTGCAACGATATTTTTTTTATACAGTTATACACTGGGACTTTGTGTATATTATGCATGGAAGAGGACTTCCAATATTTTGAAAAGTATATATGTATATATACTGAATATTTTGCGACTTCATCGCATTAAGATATCAACTTGGTTCATTTCTTTTGACCAAGACTTTCATGAGTACTATGAGAAGGCTCATATATTGTTAATCATTATACATATTATTTTGGTGGGCTTGCTGCTCACCCTTGCTTTCTTCTTTCATCACACAACATCAGATAGACAAGATGAACCGGACCAAGCTCCCGATTCGCAAGAGGTTACGAGACGTTCCGCAGTTTTCTAGAAGCACTGATGCCGCCATAGCTGAGGTAGGAACTACCAATAGGCTAGGCTTTCAACTTTTGATGTATCAGATTATGTATATTTATGAATTGTAATAATGGCAAAGAAATGTAAATTTATTCAGAAACCTGTTTAAGGTGTATTGGCATATAATTGTGGAATAAAACGACTTGTGATTATTTTTGGATATTCATCTCTGAGACTATAACTTGTGGTGTGTGTGTTTATTGTGGGGTCACAGTACAGAGTAGTTGATTATTTATTAAGATTGGGTGTTGTTAAGGGAAATGGAACTCGTGACAACCCGGATCCCCGACCCCGGATTTGGGGGTGTTACAGAAATGGTATCAGAGCTAAGCGTTATAAACCTCAGAGATGATGGGACGTTAAGATAATAAGTTCACTAAGATAATAAGAACTCTTGCCAAGTTCATAGTCGGACTACCTAACGTAGTACTGACAGTTAAAACCCTTATGGGAACCCTTATAAATGTAGCGATAGAAGCGTAGTTCGTTATCGTATATGGTAGCGGGACTCCGAACCCTGAAGTTGAGGAACATCAACGCGATGATGTTTTATTACTAATTGGAGATCAGATTGTGGATCCAGTAGAGCGTCCTAACGCAGGACCGGATGATGTTGATATTGAGGATGTAGCGGTTGAGGATGTTGACCTAGAAGGGATAGTTGCTGAGGAGGATCCCATGGAGGATCCTGACGAGATTGGATAAAGGACCACTGATGAATTGATGACCCTGGTTGGGTCGACTACCAGAGGTAGGATTGGCCGGTCACTACCAGAGGTTCGTTCAAGTTTGTAAAGATAGTAGCCCCTTTAACACGGCTTACTCGTAAGACTGAGAAGTTCGAATGGACAGAGAAATACGAGAACAACTTTTAAGAACCGAAGCAAAGGTTGGTGACGTTCCCTATGTTGGCGTTGCCGGATGGAAAATGAGATTTTGTGATTTGTAAGTGACGCTTCGCATAAGGAATTAGGGTGCTTCTTATATAGCACAGCAAGGTAATCGCGTCTGCGTCAAGACAATTAAGGGAATTTAAAATTCGATATCCCCACCCATGAGCTTGGGCTCGTGGCAATAGTTTTGCCCTAAAGATTTGAGGCACTACTTGTATGGAGAGAAGTGTGAGATTCACAAACCATAGGAGCTCTAGTACATTCTTACGTAGAAAGAGCTCAACATACGCCAGAGGAGGCGGTTAGAGCTAATCAAGAATTATGATTGGGAGATTCTTTATCATTCGGGGAAAGCCAATATGGTGGCTGATGCCCTTAGTAAAAAGGAGAGACTCAAGATGATAATGTCTTTTGGAGAGTTTATAAGAGATTTTGAGAAAATGGAAATAGTAGTGAAGGTAACCGGAGCCGGTACCGAAAAGCTGTTTGAGATAGCAATACAGCCCGAAGTATTGGAAAAGAACATATTGTGCCAGTAAAAGTGATGAATGAAGGCAGAGAGCCAACAAATAGGTATGAGATTAATACCGAGAGAGATGATAAGGGAATAATGAGGTATTCCTATAGAATTTGGGTTCCAAAGGTTTAAGAGCTTAAAGATGAAATCTTAGATGAAAGCTAGTTTGAGGAATAAGAGTTAGAGCAAACCCTGAACGTGATAAGGGAGGTTGCCACCAAGACAAAAGGAACCCATAACATGATGAAGTGGAAAATGAGGATTTAAATTATGTAAGATGACCCCAATTATGGGGAGTAGGAAGAAATATTTAGACTGAGGAAACAAAAGTCGAGTAAGGACAGGAGACCCGAGATGGTACCCCTATACGGCAATTCATGGACCTGTCTAAAGAGAACTTAGACTATTATCCCCAACCACCACCCTGAGGAGACAGTGCGGTGGGAAATTCTTTCATGACCTTTAAGTCGCTAAGCTCTCAGAGTTCCAAGGAACAAGCTGACCCAGTCGAGGCAAGAGCCTGGCTAAAGGAAATAGATGAATCATTTGAGATTCTAAATGATTGATGAACCACAAAAGACTGTTTTGTCACTTACCCTCCTAAGAGAGAGACCACCCGCTGGTGAAAGGCCAAGGAAGGCACGGAGCAAGAGATTATAATAAACTGATTTAAGTTCAGTCAATTGTTTTCAGGAAAGTACTTCCCAAGGTTATGGAGATAGTGTAAAAGCTTAAGAGCCAGAATAAAGGCAGACGAGTATGATGAATTATGAATCTAAGTTGTAAAAGTTATCAAGATTCATTCTGAAGACACGAATCCAGAATGACGGGATGTTTGAAATCAATGCTTATGTTGTGTTGGTTCATGAAATAACGATAAGAGAAAGGAATATAAAGGCAAGAGAGTTTGAGGAATGATAAGGGAGTTGGGTATGAGGAAACCCTAAAGACTCGTAGAAATAGAAATAGAAAAGTAGGTAATCGTCCGGATGAGAGTGATTCACCATGAGTTAAATTGATGGTTGAAGGTATAAGAGATACATATATTTTATCCCCTGTAAGTTGGGAAGATTCGAGGAAACCTTGAGATAATTCGAAGGATAAATAATGAGACGCGGATAGACTGAGGAGACAAGAAAGTAAGAAATTAAGAAAATTGGGTGAAGGAAGTGACCTTCAAGAAGGTAAAGTGTAAGACCGGTGGCATGATACCCAGAAAGGGAGACGCCAGATATGAAAGATATCCCAACATTGAGATGACTGTTGAGATAAACAACAAAAGTAAATAAGGAATTATTAAGAAGAAGTTCACATTGAACATGACCAATATCTTCCAGAACATCCATGTTATCATTACCAAATCAAGAAAGAAAAGTGGATGACCATTGTTATCTTTTGGAGGCCATATGGATTGACCTCAATTTGAATAAGGATGCTATTATGAAGTTAGGTATAGACTATCGAGGTGGGAATGATTGAATAAGACACCCTTATCAGGGATATATGACTTGATTTATCCATGGAAGGATGCAGGTACCTTTTAAAGGTGGAATTAAGGATAGAACATCGGTAACTTAAAATGAATCCTAGGGGAATGCATAAAGGTTGGAATTTCACCCTTAATAGGGACAGTATGAGTTTTGACAGTATGATTTGGAAAGGGTTAATGTAGCAACAACCTTTAAGAATCAGTGGAGAAATTTTTCAGAAGTATATAGACAATGGTTCTAGTAATAGTAAATGGTATTTTAATATGCCCTGTATCTAGGGAATACAGGAGGAACGATTGAAGGATAACCTTAGAGGTTTTACAAGGAGAAAGGTAATATTCAAAATTTTCAAGAATAGAAATGTTGATAAAGGAAATATGACGTAATTATAATGTTGCCAAGTGGGGCACGTGTTAAACCACGAGAAAGTATGGATCGAACCAGTAATGGTCGAAATTATTCAGGGCAATTAGGACTTAAGATAAAAGATGTTCTAATTATGATTGAGAGTCAGTCATGACAGTGATTAACCTCTAAAGACTGAGGCAATAACTTATGGAAAAATGGTGATTTTTTTTTTTACTCATCAGATTTTAAGGAAAGCATTTTCACATAAGCTGTGATTGAAATAAGGTAGAAAATTTATTTGGAGATGGTTAAAGTGACATTGACTGTAAGGAAATTTTACTATCAGGAAAGGCCAAAGAGGTGGCCGACACTTTAAAGGTAAGAGGATAATTATAGGCGCTTGTGCCAAAAGAATACAGTGATAATGGTTAAAACTGTGAAGGTTGTATTATGGTTTGGAAGATTGACATTCCTTCTGATGACTGTGCAATACCCAGCCGTAATAGTAGTTGGTAAAGGTTTAATTCGTGTAATCGCCATGAGCGGGCTATCTATCTTAAAAGGTACTATCTTGAGAATGAGCCTGGACCATGTTTCAAAAGGACTAAACGAACCTTTGAGATCAGGAGTGTTCTTCATGAATCAGAAATGGTGATTATGTTACCTCCTTAGAAGGATTTGATACGACATGTATGGACTCCGTATGGTTAGCTATTAAGATTTCATGGAAAGTGAATGATGACAGTGGGTCAGTGGTGGACCATAGTAAGGCAGCAATGATTCTGCGAGTAACGAGCTGATTACAACCGTGAGAGTTATATTAGAATGGATGTTGAGATTGAGTACCACTAAACGGGTCGTGGTAGTGTATAAGTTATCATTGATAGACTAATTAAGTAGAGTATCTACCTATTGAATATTTATTCCCTCTTATGAAAAGAGAGTCGTATTACTATATGAGGAAGGTTGCGGTGCAAGCATAGAACTCTAGTAACGGTGATGTCTAAAATGAGATCACAGGTTCGATTTTCGAAATCGAGGGAGTTTCAAAGGTGATTGTGTATAAGCTCGAGGAAGAGCATGGGTCCATAGAATGATGGACGGAATAGAAATATTTAGGCATGGGAAATACAATGCTATAATACTTGATGCTGATATAAATACGTATATGTTTTGTTCTCCTATGACAAACCTCTATAGTTCAGAGGTAGGTTCCAAGCCAGATATTTTATGGCAGTATATTTTTTTTATATATACAATTCTCTTCAGTTCGTTCTTTTCTCTTCTTTTCATTTCATGTAAGTTGAGAAGAACAACCCTTCCAGAAGGGGAGGTATTGCCGAATGACTGTCTATCTGTGTGATAGAAGCCTAGTAGGATACCAACTATTGTTTAATTGCTTGTCAAGTACTAAAGGCTGGCCACCTTCTGTACTAACTATGCGAGATAACAAGTGTTCATGATCATAGTGATCTCTCAATAAATTCTTTTACTTCTATATGAAGGATTAAGCTTTCGAAAATAGAAACAGCTGAAAAAGGAGTAGTAAAGTTATGGTGGTATTCAGAATGGGAACACATTCGTAATACTAAGGTTGACGTGGTTATTAAAAGGTTATAGAACGCTAACGAGCAAAAGTATAACCAGTATAATATTAGGAACGGAAGGTAGTAGCGATTACGAACTCGAAAAGAATGGGTATTGAGAAGCAAAAGCTCTAATGCTAAACGCTATAATGAAAGTCTGTGCAATAGACTTGAAAAAAATTTGGAATGATCACTTAACGCGGATTTAGTTATATCACGACAATAGATCATATGTCATTATCGAGGTGTCACCTTATGAGATCCTTGAGGGAAGATAATGTCGATCTCCCTTATGTTAGGATGAAGTTGTAGAGCGCAAGATGCTCGGACCCGCAGTAGTCCAAAGGACCAGGGATATAATAGATCTAATCAGAGGACGGCTGGTAGTAACCCAAGATGGACATAAGAGGTATGCTGATTTGACTCAAAAAGGACAAAGAGTATGAAATAGGGGGCCTAGTAATGTTATAGGTATCCCCTTGGAAACCCTTGAAAAAGGATTGATGAGGTTCGGAAAGAAAGGAAAGCTAAGTCTACAATTTGTTGGACCCTTGGATATATTAAGACGTTTGGGAAGTTAGCATATGAGCTAGCCCTACCCCCAAACCTGTAGCAAGTTCATAACATGTTCCACGTATCAATGTTAAGGAAGTGTAATTCGGATGCCAGACAAATAGGGGCATATGAGCGCATAGACATGCAACCAGACGTAACCTATATGGAGCAACCAGGAAGGGTATAGAGTAAAGAGGAACGAGTGCTTAGGAGAAGGGTTATCAAACTAGTAAGAGTTTGATGGTAGAACCACAATGTGGGAAAATTTACTCGAGAGTTAGAAAGTGCAATGCTAAGAGAGTATCCCTATTCATTTTCTATCTGATTCCGGGACGGAATCCTTTTAAGGAGGGGAGACTGTAATAACCCCAATTTTTGGGAAATTTTTGAAACCCTTATGAATAGTGTTTTTGCTGAATGAAAAAACTTTTCATGCCACACTATGTAGGGGTTCTGATATGGATATTCTGAGATTTTATTAGTACTTTATATGGGATATAAGTGTATGTAAAGATCGTCAGAATCCAAATCCGAACACTTTGATTTTTCCCGGAAATACACTAGATACGGAAAGATTTGAGAAAAAGGTAACAGGATAAAAAGGATTTAAATTAAAGGATTATAGGAGAGGATCATAAAAGGAATATAATATATTGAGAAAGGTTAAGGGAACCTAAGTAATAAGATCCCGGGTATGATCCTTCAAACGATAAACGAAAACGAAAGTTAAGCGAACCGTATAACAGATCAGCGGTCATTAGGCAAACAATTAGGAAGTTAATCAAAGGGATTAGAGAGGATGATGTCACCCAACCAATGAGAAGAGGACAAGGAGGGGAGGATGACATCATGAGGATGACACAAGCATGACATGGGAAGGAAGGAGATGTGGTGGCTTTTTAACCACACAAAATCAAGGGCAACTAGGTAATTTACTAAAACAAACACAAAAATCAAACCAACCAAGCCAAGCAAATCATTTTTCATCAAAATCAAAAAGAAACCAAGGCATTGTTCTTCATGCTCTCGGCCAAAACAGAACCAGAACACTAAAACTGCTGTATCTCCTTCATTTCTCACTCAAATATTGTGTTCTATAGCTCATTGGAAAGGTATTGAGATGGCCTACAACTCTTGTTCACAAGTCTCGTCCAAATAATCATGGTAAGACCCTCATTTTTACAGTTCTTTAAATCGGACTTTTAGAAACTTCAAAGCCTAACTTTGTGTTCTTGATTTCTTTGGAAAGATCAAGCTTGTAGGAGGCTCCCTAAGGCTTCCTAGAAACTTAACACCTCCCAAGGAAGGTATAAACTTCAAACCCTAGCCTTTACTTTATTTGTTAGTAAGTTTAATGGTTGGTGTTGTGAAATGAGAAGCATGGATTGTGATTATTAGTAGTTTGGTTTGATTTGGAAGTGTTTTTGGTAATTGAAGCTTGATTATAGTTCATAGGTCTTGATTGTGGTTGTTTGAGTTGAAAACCTTGGAGATTATGGACTGATGTGGTATGGTTTAGGTGAAGTTTTGTTGTATTGATGGTTATGAGTTGGTTGGTGGTTAATTGGAGTAGTTTAAACATTGGTAATCGCGTAAACATAGCCGTCGTAACGTCCGATTTTCTTTGGACTGTTTTTGTGCATAACATTAGGACCCGAGAACCCCCTGCTAGATTATGACCACTGCCATGTTTAGATAGCTCATGTTACGAGCTTCGTTTTGATATGTAGTTCGTTCGATTCCGATGCACGGTTTAGGAGAAACGACCGTTTCAAGTAACAGCGTTTCGCGAACGAAACTTTTCCCCTCGCCTTACTTTGAAACATAGGTTAAAGACCAAAAAGGGTTAATTAATGCATGAAACATTTATGATAAGTGTGTTAGGCAGTTGGTAAGACACTCGCGAAGGAATCGCCTTAAAACTCGTAAAGGTTAAATTATTAAAAATGGTGGAGCCGAGGGTACTCGAGTGACTTAAGAGAATCAGTAAGCGCAAAATGAGCGTTAGAGTCTGAGTTGGTTAGAGTATATATTTACAAGTGACTTTAGTTTAATTCCAACTTACTTGTTGTTTATAGGTTACCAGACTCGTCCCGAGCCATTCGTAACCCCCAGTCGCTCAGGCAAGTTTTCTACCCGATATACTGTTGTTGTGATGTAAATATATGTATATGCATTATCTTGTGATAGTGCATGATTGTTATTAGCAAATTTTGCGATATATTGGAGCATGCTGATATGGTATATATGCATGTCTGTTTCGTAATCTGGTTATCTATCTGTTGATTTCAATGCTTATAGTTGCATAATACCTATGCTAGAAATAAGCAAGTAGTTGCGTATACCCTTAGTATAGGGGATAAAAGGTGAACATATTTCTAAACCGGGAGTCGATGTTCCCGAGTATATTATATATATATAAATTTATATATATATGGATATAGTTTTTAAAACTATGGATCGAATAAGGTTTATTCGATACCTTTATTTTACTTAATTGAATATTAATTTGAGTATTCATTCGAGGGCTTATGACTCAGTTTATTTTATTATTTGAATATTATTTGAATATTCATTCGAGGGCTTATGACTCAGTTTATATTATTATTGAATATTACTTGGATATTCATTTGAGGATGTATGACTCCTTTATTTTATGAATATTATTTATAGTATTCATTCGAGGTATTATGACTCCGCTTATTACTTAATAATATTCTTTATTGTATTAAAGAATACGGTGTCGATAATCAAACTTACTTTTGATTATTCAAATAAAGATATTACTTTCGTATAAGTATATCTTTGATTATTTGCTATTCATTTCAAGTATAAGTTTTAATACTTCTACTTCAATTATTTTATAAAGATTATTCTTTATGGGAATATTATTTAAATAATAATATTCAGACATTTTCTAAATATTCTGGGGACTGATTTACTTCATTAAATCAGCTTCACTCCAAACATTCTTAAAAATGTTTTGCGAGTCTTCAAAATGATTTTTTTAAAAGTTAGAGCGGATCCCAAAACTCATTTTTTTTAAGATCCTCCTTTCGAAGGGGATTTAAATACTCGCTCAAAACCTGAGGGATCCGGCTCTGTGGTGTGTTTTATATTCGCAACAAGGTTGCTGTTTTGTTAAATGAATCGATTACTTACCCAACACTCGGGAAGTAAAATTCTTGGAACAAGTTAATCCATTAACAGGCATCGCCTGGGAAATATCGGTGAGTTCTCCTTTCCAACTAGATAAGACTTCTTGGTGGAGCCGTATCAACAAGTTTCTACTTGGGGAAAGGGGGAACGAGCTTTACGTTTCAGAGTCATGGATTTCATCTGAACTAGGAGTGGCGTAAGTGGTCGAGTGGCGCCGGCCCAGCCTTATTATATTGGCCCAAATGGCCTGGAAGTTCCGCTAAGGCGGTCCATTCCTTAGGAGTTCAGTGTTCGGTTGACAAGTAAATCCGACAAGTTCTCCTCTACATGTAGAAAATGGTGGGGTTGTACTACTACGACTGATCATCGTAAGTGGTCTTCCTGGCGCGGCAAACTCCCGTAATGAGTTCATCATCCAATTGGATAATTTCTGCAACACTACCCAGAGCACTTCGATAGAAAGGCTACGGTTGGGCGATTGTTGAGTGTTGGCAGGGTCAAGTTTTCAAAATGATGTTTACATCAAATGAAGTATCTCGTAACTTCATTTTATTTTGATAATATTTTAAAGATTTAATCTATTCAAATCTTGCCTTATAGTCTCATCTATGTGATGAACTTTTGAAGCTAATTATAACTTGAACGGTGGTAGTTCAAGTAGTATTTGGGAAAGATATAAGTATATTGGGGTATCTTGTAACTTCATCTTTTAAACTTATATCTAATTAATAATTGTCTTATGAATGACAAAGATTTTCAGAAAAACGTTGAGACAAGGTTAGATATATGAGATCACCTTGCAACGATATTTTTTTTATACAGTTATACACTGGGACTTTGTGTATATTATGCATGGAAGAGGACTTCCAATATTTTGAAAAGTATATATGTATATATACTGAATATTTTGCGACTTCATCGCATTAAGATATCAACTTGGTTCATTTCTTTTGACCAAGACTTTCATGAGTACTATGAGAAGGCTCATATATTGTTAATCACTATACATATTATTTTGGTGGGCTTGCTGCTCACCCTTGCTTTCTTCTTTCATCACACAACATCAGATAGACAAGATGAACCGGACCAAGCTCCCGATTCGCAAGAGGTTACGAGACGTTCCGCAGTTTTCTAGAAGCACTGATGCCGCCATAGCTGAGGTAGGAACTACCAATAGGCTAGGCTTTCAACTTTTGATGTATCAGATTATGTATATTTATGAATTGTAATAATGGCAAAGAAATGTAAATTTATTCAGAAACCTGTTTAAGGTGTATTGGCATATAATTGTGGAATAAAACGACTTGTGATTATTTTTGGATATTCATCTCTGAGACTATAACTTGTGGTGTGTGTGTTTATTGTGGGGTCACAGTACAGAGTAGTTGATTATTTATTAAGATTGGGTGTTGTTAAGGGAAATGGAACTCGTGACAACCCGGATCCCCGACCCCGGATTTGGGGGTGTTACATCCATCAAAAAGCCATATCAAATGCTGCACTTGGATCTCTTTTGGTCCTGTGAATGTCATGTCAATCAACAAGAAAAGGTATACTCTAGTTGTTGTTGATGAATACACTAGATTTACTTGGGTGTTTTTCTTGCACAGTAAGAATGAAAAAACTAAAATTCTACTGGATCATCTGAGACTGATTGAAAATGGCACAAAGTACAAAGTTCAAATTCTGAGAAGTGACAATAGGACAGAGTTCAAAAACAGCAAGATGGATGAGATATGCGGATACAAGGGAATCTCTTACCAGTTCTCAGCTCCCGGAACACCTCAACAAAATGGTGTTGTAGAAAGGAAAAACAAGATGCTTATTGAAGCTGGAAGGACTATGCTAGTGGAAGCTAATCTACCAACATACTTTTAGGCTGAAGCTGTCAACACTGTCTGTTATATTCAGAATTTGACTCTGATCAACAGACATGGATTAAATCCTTATCAAATGATCAAGGAAAAGAAGCCAAGCTTAATGCATCTACACATATTTGGATGCAAGTGTTTTGTTCTAAGAACACATCCTGAAATGCTTGGAAAATTTGACAGAAAAGCTGATGAAGGCATTTTTGTTGGGTATCCTTCGTCAAAAGTATACAAAGTGTTCAATCTGAGAACGAGGACAATTGTTGAATCAATTCATGGTTCCTTTGATAAAAAGAAGATCACTGGAATTGAAGAAGACTCGCATGAAGAACTTGTGTTTGCAAATAAAAGACTCAAGTCAGGAGATCTTTTACATTCTGAAGAATTACTCCACTCTGGAGACAAGCCATATCCTGAAAATGAGTCAGATCCTGATGACGACTCTGATCCTGATTTAGTGTTAATTCATGAAGATCCACATGTTGAGGAGGAGCAACATCCACAAACAGAAAGTGATGACAATAGTAATTCAAATTATGATGATGAAGATGAACCGAAAAATACATGATTAGCTGAAAATTTCTCAAACGAAACAGATGATAGCTCATCAGGAGGAAATCATTCAACTGAAATCAAAATCAGTCTGGTAACCAATCTTCAAACAGAAGTCCTTCCCAATCAGGAACATACAATAATGATACAGATGGAGCTTCACATGGAGATGACAACACAAGTGCAGGGGAGAATCAAGAAATGAGACTGAACTGCCAAAGGCTATGAAATGGACAAAAGATCATACACCTGATCTTATCATAGGGGATCCTACGACTGGAGTCCAAACCAGAAGTGCAACTGAACATGAATGTCTTTATCATAATTTCCTTTCTAAGGAAGAACTAAAAAAGGCAGAAGATGCACTAAAGGATGCTGATTGGATTCAAGCAATGCAGGAGGAGTTGAATGAGTTTGAAAGGAATGAAGTTTGGAAACTTGTTCCAAGGCCAAAGAATAAATCAGTAGTCGGCATAAAATGGGTTTTTCGGAACAAGACAAATTTAGATGGCACAATAGTCAGGAACAAAGATAGACTTGTTGTGAAGGGCTACTCGCAACAAGAAGGTATTGAAAAATTTACTCATGTGGCAAGACCGGAAGCTATTCAAATCTTCTTAGCATATGCTGCTCACAAGAAATTCAAGGTCTTTCAGATGGATGTTAAAAGTGCCTTTCTGAATGGTGAATTAGAAGAAGAAGTATATGTTGAGCAACCACCTGGCTTCATTGATCCAAAGTTCCTGATCATGTGTACAGACTTGACAAAGCCTTATATGGACTCAAACAAGCACCAAGGTCCTGGTATGAAATACTTGCTAAATTTCTGATTCAAAGTGGTTTTAAAAGAGGTACTATTGAAAAAACCTTGTTTTAGATTAATGAAGGCAGTGATATGCTTTTGGTGCAAATTTATGTTGATGATATCATTTTTGAGTCTACTAACGACAATCTATGCAAGAAATTTCCTGATCTTATGAAGTCGAGGTATCAAATGAGTATGATGGGAGAGTTGAGTTACTTTCTTCGACTACAAGTTACACAAACTGATAAGGGAATTTTCATTAATCAGTTTAAGTACGTAAATAATTTATTGACTCGGTTCAATATACAAGAAAGTTCAACAACTACCCAATGGCCACTACTACTAAGTTAGATCCAGACCAAGGTACAGAAACTGATGTTGCTGTGTATCGAGGGATGATTGGTTCATTACTTTATCTAACTGCTAGTCGAGCAGATATTATGTATGCAAACTGTTTGTGTGCAAGATTTCAGGCCAAGCCCAGAGAATCTCCTTTAGATGCTGTAAAGAGAATTCTGAGATACTTAAAGGGAACTCCATCTCTTGGTTTATGGTATTCAAGAGAATCAGATTCAGTCTGGTTGGTTATTCTGATGCAGACTTTGCTGGATGCAAAATTGACAGGAAGAGTATATCAGGTGGCTGTCAGTATTTTGGTGGTAGATTGTTTACTTGGCAGAGCAAGAAACAGAAATCAATCTCTACATCAATGGCTGAAGTTGAATACATTGATGCTGGCAGTTATTGTGCTTAGATTCTTTGGATGTGAAATCAACTAATGGATTATGGATTGACTTACATAAAGATTCCTATCTTCTGTGACAATCAAAGCGTAATTACAATGATATATTTTAGTTTAAACAGATTATGCGGATTTGGGAGAATTCAACAGTTGATGCAAAGAGAGGGGTCATTATCTTCACACACAAAAATCAAGAATATGAGATCAACGCTAATATGGTTGAGGCAGCTTTGAAATTGCCTGCTTTGAATGGCAGGATTCCAGTTGTGACTCTCACTTTGACAATCTTTAAATGGGTTAGAGACATTGGTCATGCCGTTGATTTTACTAAGGCTCGGGAGATGTTCAGAACAAAGCTCATGAAATAATAGAATTTCTTCTTTGATTGTCTAAGTAGAGCTTTTCTGAATAAGGTATCTAATTTTGATGCTCTTCTATTATCATCACCGCAGATAGGTTATTCATTGATATTTGGTCATACGTTTGATTATGGTAACACTGTTATGCAATTCCTAATAGCTCGGTTTAGTGATAAAGATGGCGGTGTTGGTTACACTAGGTTCTTACAATTGATTTTTACATATCTTTTACCTTGTGAAAATTTTGAAAATGATGAATTACTGATGATCTTTCAAATTAATCTTAAATCTTTGACTCATTTAGCAAAAATCAAAGATACTTTCAGAAGAGAAACTGTTTTACCTCGAGAATTGTGAGTATTTTTTTCTAACAAAATGCCTGACAAATATAGTTTTTCAAATCCTGACACTATGGGACATGACACATCCAATCTTGTTCCTGACCCAAGTGTTCATTTTTCTTCACTTAAATCGAAACACAAAATCACCTCTAATTCTTCTAAAAAAAGAATTAGTTGCAAAATCAAAGACAGTAGCTAAGTCTGATTTGATTCCAAGAAAATCAGGTCTAAAGGCTGTTTCACTCTCACCTATATCTTTGGAGCAACAAGGTGGAATAAGGAAGAAAAGTGTTTCATCAGTAACACACAAAAAAAGCTTGCAGAAAGCAAGAAAAGGAAAGGTAAAACTAGTACTGAACTAGTTGATAAATCTTCACACTTTGAAAGTGACAGTGATGGTCCAATTGTTTTTAAGAAGCCTTCTAGACCAGTGGAGGTTACTGGTGTTAGTACAGGAGAAGACCAAAATTTGGTTGTAGCTGCTAAACCTAAGAAAAGAAGATTAATGAAGTTAGAAGACAAGATTCACAAGAAACCAAATGGTCTTCAAGTATTGGATGATATTGCTCTAGATCAGGAATCTACAAATCTTGACAAATCTTTGTCAAATCCTGACAGGTCTCAAGCAATTCCTGACAAGTTTATGACAATTCCTGATCAGAAAATTTCTACAACAAAAACAGCCAAGGCAGTTGAAATTGCTAAGGAAGTTGATCTACAAAAGTCTATCAAGAGGAAAGAAAAGACTTCATCTATTTCTAAATCTAAGAAGATCACACTTCAATCACCACAGAAGGGGTACAATAAATAAGAACCATCTTCTCAAAGTGAAGATGCACCTGTTGAAGCCCCAGCTACACAAAAACCACTTGCTCAAAGTGGAGGTGCAAGCATTTTCTCACATTTAACTATTCCTAACATTTCTCAAGGAAGTCACATTTCTGTGGTTGATGATATTATAAAGACAGTACAAGACATGGAAGCTCATCAAAAGCACATTGCTGAACTAGATATTGTTATCCATGATCATATCTTTGAGGGAAGCACACAAGAACCTTTAGTTCAAAGGGTTGAAGAAGTTTCTACACCTCAAGTCACACAAGAACCAACAGTTCAAAGTACTGTTACAGACTTAGTATCAAATTCTACTAAGGGATCAATTTCTGAGAAGCAGCACAATTCTGATAAAAGAACAATTCCTGGTGAAGCCGTTCCTGATTCAACAAATGTACTGATCACTTCTCAAGACAAGATTGAAGCAATCTTGGTACAAAGACTCAAGGCTATACCAATGGTTGATACTCCACAAGGTACATATTCTCTGAAGACTACTTTATTTGCTGATATGACTATGATTAGCCCTTTACAAAGGAATACCTCTAGTCATATGATCACAAACAACTCTTCTCAACCACCTCTTATTTCTGTAGGACAAACTTTTCTGAGCTTTTCATGTGAGACTGAGAGAAAAGATTTAGTGAAAATAAAATTACAGAAAGGCAAGATCCTTACATGGAAAAAGGAGAGATAGATGAGATACATGATTTAGTTAATCCTTGTGAGGAAGCTCTGACTCTTAAAAGTTAATGGATGAGTGGAGTGAGAGGTGATGAGATCAATTTAAAAGAAAAGAGAGATTTAAGTACTCGTGATTCTTTTCTTACAGGATCTACATAGGTAACTAAGCCTTTGAAGTCAAAACATGATTTAAAACTCAAAGGCATAGTTACTGATTCCGATGATTCTGATATTCCATCGAGATATTCTGGTGATCAAGATGATTCTGATGATGATAATCCTGACGCTGTTGCTTTGAAAGCTGGTCTTGAAGCATCTAATTATCTACTTTTGGTTCATCATCTGGTCATGTTGCTATTCTACATCCTCATAGGGCTTATAAATGGAATCATTCTTGGAGATTACCCAGTGAAAAGATATCTATGGAATCTGCTCAAACTTTAGCTGATCATGCTGTTCATTTAGTTTCAAATACTAATATGAAAGCATATGTCAAATCCACTATAGTTTTAGTCAAAAGACTGCATTCTTCTTTCTCTGCATTCAACGAAGATATTTTTAAAATCATAAAAGAGCTTGTTGATCTTTCTGTGGCTATCAAAGGTACAAATAAACAAAGTGGTTTACAAAGAGAATCTTTAGCTTGGAAGCAAATAATATCAAATATCTGACAAAGTGATAGCTTTGGAAGCTAGTCAGATTACTACAAATTCCAAGTTGGATGCTATTTTCTCTCTACTACAGAGTTTAGATGCCAAAAAGGGGGAGATAGTATCACAGAAGACAAAATGTCAACCTGAATCAGTTTTGAGGAGAAATACCAATTCTGATGATGATGGTGATAAAGAAGAAAAAGAGACATCTGATGCTATGAAAGTTGATACTGTGAAAGTTTAATCTGGAACTGGAATCAAAGTCAAAAGAAGAAACAGTCAACTCAAGTCTCTAAGCATAGATCAGATAAATATAACATGAAAGCTGCTTTTGTTACTTCTAATTCAATTCCTGATTTCAAAGATACAAATTCTGATATTTTCCAGACACTGAAAGAGTGATATTGATTCCTGATTCTATAAAGTCTAAAGAAGAAGAAATTTTATTTCGAATGGATTAACTGTTATTCTCTCTGCTTATGTTGAAGCTGTTAATGCTAAAAACGTCAAGAAAGAAGAAATGATTTTTGACAGAGAATAAAGAGCTCAGGAAGGAAAAATCAGAATAGCTGTTGATAAAGCTGATCAAGAATACAAGAATATGCTTAAAAGATCTGAAAGGAATAGATGGAGGAGTAAAAATAAGATGTTGCAAGAAAAAGCAGAAAGGAGAGCTCAAGTATTTCCAAAATCCAAGAACAGATGCAAATGGAGAAAGGTTGTTGATCTTAACTGTAATGATAAATTAAGTTTTACTCCTGGAGGAATAAGGCTGGATGGTTTACTTAGTTCTAATACCATAGTAGATAAAAAATCTTGGTTAGTACAAGCTAAGAAGCTGAAGTTGTTTGAACCATTCACAAGAGCTGGAATAGGACATCATGAAGCTGAAATTGTCAACTTAAAGTTGTTGAACTTCACACTTGCTGATAGTCCAGATCAGGAAATAACTGCTGATCATCTAAATAGACTTGAAGGTCTGAAGATTATTCTTGATAAACATGATGGTTCTGAATCTAAGCAGAAGATCTTACTCTTATTGTAAAATGTGTTAGATATATTTGTGATGTCATGTCTAATCTGTTGTGTTTAGTTTCAGAACTTAATATCAAGACTTATCAGGACTTACTGGAAATCAGAACTTACTGAAGTCAAAACTTATATCAGAACTTAAGGCCGTCAGGATTTATATCAGGACTTAAGTGCGGGTACTTCAAATAAGGAATGCGGCTGATTTACAGGAGAGAATCTGGACTAAAACAAAGGAAGATATGCATGAAGAGTTGGACAGCTAGAAGACTTGTAGAAGATAATATATGATTGATATATTTTAGGAGACATAATTATATTCCATATCAATTAGAAGATATCTTGTAACTGTGTACTATATAAACACAGCTTAGGGTTTACACTATATGTGTTATCATTCATGAGAACATTATTCATTATAACCTAGCATCTCTTAGTGATATTGTTCATCACTGAGAGAGTAGTTTAACCTACTTTGTAACAGAGTTTATTATATTGAATAAACTTGATTACTGTTACATACTTGTGTTCTAAATCGATTTGATTGTATAAACACTATATTCAACCCCCTTCTATAGTGTTGCGTGACCTAACAAGTGGTATCATAGCCTCTCTGTTGATTTACAAACAGTGAGATCCAGTTTACAATCTTGTATGACGAAACACAAACTCCACCTAAGCCCACCAAAACTCAAGATACTCAAAACAATCAAACCCACAGTCGATATGAAACCATTAGGGTTCCCATACTGAGAGCATCTGAGTATCCTATATGGAAGGTAAAGATGGCTATGTTTCTGGAAGCCACAGATCCAGAATACCTTGATAGAATTAATGATGGACCATATAAGCCTACCAAGCTTTCTGTTGCAGTTGTTGATCAACCAGCAAAGATGATACCAAAGGAGAAAGGTGATTACATAACTGAAGACATCTCATCTATTGCCAAGGATGCAAGGGTAAGGCATTTGCTGCATAGTGCAATTGACAATGTCATGTCAAACAGGGTTATTGGATGCAAGACTGCAAAGGAAATATGGGATGCTTTGAAGACAAGATGTCAGGGAACTGAAGCCATCAAAAAGAACAGGAAGACTATACTCACAGAAGAGTATGAGCACTTTGACTCAAAAGCTGATGAGTCATTAACTGATTTATATGACAGGTTTGCCAAACTCTTGAATGATCTGTCACTGGTGGACAAGGAATATGATCTTGAAGATTCAAATCTAAAATTCCTTTTAGCTCTTCCTGAAAATTAGGATTTGAAGTCTACTACCATAAGAGACAACTATGACCTTACTAAAACTACTCTTGATGAAATTTATGGTATGCTCAAGACTCATGAACTTGAGATGGATCAAAGGAGAAAAAGACATGGAAGAAAGTCAAAGATAGTTGCACTTAAAGCTGGGGAGGAATCTCCTAAAGTGGTTATCTCAAAGAGGGGCAAAGGAAAGGCTCTCATCATACAGTCTAATTCAGAGTCATCATATTCTGATGATGATGATTCAGAATCTGAAAATTTATCTGAAGTGGATGTTGATGCAGAGATGATGCAACTGTGTGCTTTTATGGTGAAAGGTATCACAAAAATAGCCTACAAGAAATTCAGAAAGGGCAAGAAGTTTTCCAGGAAAGGTGGAAGTTTTGAAAAGAAATGGTTCAGAAAGTCTGAAGGCAAAGGAGGAAAGTCTGATAGAAGAGACAACTCAAATGTCAAATGCTACAATTGTGGTGAAAGAGGCCACATCTCTCCTGACTGCAAGAAAGGAAAAGGTGATAAAGGCCAGTCACTTATCACAAAGAAGAAAAACTGGGTAGACACTTCAGATTCTGAAGATGAGGTGAACTATGCCTTAATGGCAAATGCTGATAGCAGTTCTGATGCTGCTGAATTGAAGGTACCTCATTCAACTCTTGCTTTTCATATGGATGATATTTTTGAGCTAAGATTATATCTTAAAACCATGTTCATTAGTTTTAGAGATCAGACTTTAACAAATGAAAGATTAACATCTAAAAGTCTTGCTCTTAGAAACAAAAATGACTACTTAGAAAACGAGTTAGTTATATTTGATCAAACTCAGAAAGAAAGAGATGAGGCTTTGTATGTTAGAGATGAAGTGCTAAAACTGAATAAATCTCTTAAATTTGAACTGGAAAAGGAAAAGGAGATAATCAAAACTTGGACTAACTCTGGAAGAACAACTCATAAAATCTTAGAAAATGGAAATTGGAAAGAAGGACTAGGTTACCTAGATGATAAAGAAGAAAAGGAAACTGTGTCATCTAAACCAAACTTTACCAAGAAAGCTGAAAAGTCTATAATTAATCCTGTTAAATTTGTAGCAACAACTGTTGTGTCTGGTTCTGAAAAGATGAAAGACTCTAAGACATAAGTTAAAGAAAAGTCAACTTCTGACAAATTAAAACAGGACAAACTAGCTTCAGTAAACATAGGTTAAATGACAAAGAAGCAGCTTAAGTATAAGCTGAAAGAGATTAAAAATGTGAACAAGGTCAAGGAAGTTAGGAAAAATAGGAATGTAAAGGAAGGTGTGAATAAAAGCAATAGTTATATGCATGTTCCTAATGCTCCTAGAAAGAAATGCTATAATTGTGGAAACTCCAACCATCTTGCTCCTTTTTGCAGGAAAAATAAAGATATAAACTCTTTACCTCCTAGATCAGGAGTTAAGAGTCAATCTGTTAGGTTTAAACCACAAAATCCTTATTTTCATTGTGGTAGTTTATGGCATTCTATTTATACTTATAAGGAATATCATAGTTTGTACTATGATTATTATCAAATAAAACCGTCTTTAAAGAAAGTTAGTGTAATTCCTTCTAGTGTAAATTCTGATGCAAAGTCTGATATAGAGTCTGATAAAAAGCATGTTAGCATAAACTCTGAAACTAAATCCGCTGTAAATGCTAACAAACTTAAAAAGGCCAAATGATTCAAGCAAGTCTGGGTCCTTAAATCTAACCAATAGTGGTCTTTGTGATTGCAGGGCAATAGGAAAAACATCCTAGTTCTGGACACTGGATGTTCAGGACATATGACTGGAAATAAAGCCCTGCTATCAGACTTTGTGGAGAAAGCTGGCCCAGAAGTTTCTTATGGAGATGGCAACATAGGAAAGACTCTGGGATATGGAAATATCAATCTTGGGAATGTCATAATTAAATCAGTAGCTCTTGCCTCAGGACTTAAACATAATCTGTTAAGTGTGAGTCAAATCTGTGACAGAGGTTATCATGTGGATTTCTTTGAAGAACACTGTGAAGTTACAAGAATTTTACAGGCAAAGTGGTTCTGAAAGGTTACAGACATGGTAACATATATGAATCCAGACTTTCATCAAACTCTGATGGTTCTGCAATCTGTCTGTTAAGCAGAGCATCATTTGAAGAAAGCTGGAATTGGCACAAGAGACTCTCTCATTTAAATTTCAACAACATAAATGAGCTAGTAAAGAAAGATCTTGTGAGAGGACTGCCAAAATCAGTATTTGCTCCTGATGGCCTTTGTGTCTCATGTCAAAAGGCAAAATAAAGAAAATCTTCATTCAAGAGCAAAACTAAATCCTCAATTCTTGAGCCTTATCACTTGCTGTATGTTGATCTATTTGGTCTAGTCAATGTCATGTTAATTGCAAGAAGAAATATGCTATGGTTATAGTGGATGAGTTCACAAGATACACTTGGGTGTATTTCTTGCACAAGAAGAATGAAAATGCATCTACTCTAACTGATCATGTCAAACAGCTGGATAAGTTAATCAAAGATTCTGTTAAAATCATAAGAAGTGATAATGGCACTGATTTCAAGAATTCAATCATGGAAGAGTTCTGCAAAGAGCATGGAATAAAGCAGGAATTTTCTGCACCTGGAACTCCATAACAGAATGGAGTTGTAGAAAGAAAGAACATGACTCTTATTGAAGTTGCACGAACTATGCTTGATGAAGCAAAGCTACCAACCTATTTTTTGGGCTGAAGCTGTGCAGACTGCTTGTTTTACACAGAATGCTACACTCATAAACAAGCATGGAAAAACACCACATGAGATAGTGAAGAAAAAGAAGCCAAATCTGAAATACTTTCATATATTTGGATGCAAGTGTTTTGTTCTTAAGACTCATCCAGAACAGCTATCAAAATTTGATCTAAAAGCTGATGAAGGAATTTTTGTTGGATATCCACTTTCCACAAAAGCCTTCAGAGTCTACAATTTAAGAACAAGGGTTGTTATGGAATCTATGAATGTATCTTTTGATGATAAAAAGATTACTGGACTTGAAGATTTCAATGATCATGATGAGCTGAGATTTGAAAATGAAGATTTAAATTCTAATTTTGTAAATTATGATGACCTAAATCCTGATCCTGTAAGTTCTGATGGGTTAAATTCTGATGTCATTGAAACTGTGGTAATTGCTCCAAAGGAAAATGCACCTATTCAGGGGGAGCAAGCTAATGATCCTATCACATCTCAAGACTCTCAAAAAGCATCGGAACCTGTCACTGGCTCTTCAAGTTCTGATTCATCAAGTTCTGATGAGCCAAATTCTGATAATTCTGGAAACTCTGATTCTTCAGTTCCTGAAGGATCCAACTCAAATTCTGGAATTTCAGAGAGCATAACTTCAGGGGGAGCATCAGAAAATGCTGATGGAGACAACATGGATCATGGGGGAGGATCTGTGGCGCCCTCCAAACACGGGTCAAAAGTTTGGGGTCCACACACACACCTCATTAATAACCTGCTTATAACAATAATAAAGATAATAATAATATGCAGTGACCTACTTACCAACTACCATGGACCGCAACAGGTTAAAGTATGCACACAAGCCAACTACCATGGATGCTAGGTAGTGAAAGAATTGGGTAACAAAGGAAACAACATTTCAAGGTTTCAAGGATTTGATCTTTCAAAGCACAGGATACAATGGTTTGAATATGTAAGTAATTCGGGCCAGTGTTTGGTATTTAGTTTGTATGTATTTATGGAGTAGTATCGTATATTTGTGGTTCGTATCTGGGTATTCAGCAATCAATGGTCTAGAAAGAATCAGGTTTACGTCTCAAGATCAATAAATGGAATCAGGGTTTAGGGTTCAGTGATTCAAAGCACTTGCAATATAAAACAGGACTATCAATCACTACAATATCTCGAGAAAGTTCAGAACACCTGCCTGGTACTAGCTTATTATACTGCACTCGCTTTCAGTCACGACTGTCTTACTCCTCGACTACATGTTTCCCTTTCCTACGCCATGCCTCTTCTGCTCACATATCATAAGCATCTATGAATATTCATCTTATACGATTCTATTCGACACATACTTCTATCTACCCTTCGTTTCACCCAAATCCGATTAACGGATTGAAAGTTACGCAATAAATAAGTAAACATCGAATATACAGACTGACAGTCAACCAACAAGTCACATATAGCACATAACATGTCACATAATCACTGATATAATATTTATAAAGAAGTCTCGGGTCATAAACATGCTTTCGGGTACTTAAAATGATTTTTAAAATATTTTTCGGAATTAAAATGGGTCGTTGGATCAATTTCGGAGTAATAAACTGGGTTCGGTTGGCCCATTCTGGCTTCAAAACAATTTTATAATAATTATAGAGCCTTGAAAATAATTTAAAATAATATTTTAAAGCTCGAAACTATTTTTCGGAATTTTTAAATCATTTTTAAATAATTAAACCTAATTAAATAATTAATTAAAATCAATTAATAATTAATTAAATTAATTAATCAATTAATTTTTGAATTAATTGACCAATTACTCAATTAAAAATTAACTGAAATTAATTAACTAATTAATTCAAATTTATTTTTGAATTAAAAATAATTTTTGAAATTAAAATAATAATTTTTGGAATTTTTCAGAAATTAAAATCGAATTTTTATGATAAAAATAAATAGGGAATATGATTTTTGAATATTTTTAAAACAGGAATCCTAAATTTGCAAACTCTGGAAACTTCAGGGACCAAACTTCATTGTCCCCAAAAGTCCAGGGACTAAACTGAAATTTTTACACCCCTGTCGCCGGAAAATACAGGGGTGGTCAGAGAACTTAATTCCGGCACCCTCACCTCACCATCTGCTCCAGATTTACACTACTCAACACCAGGAATCTATTCGTGCAATCAAAACACATCAATCATCCCTGTCCTGACCGGAAATTGGCCAAGAACATCGCCGATTTCCGGCGAACATCGTAAATCTTCAAAACACAACTCCCTTCGATTCACTAATCCTCTATTAACGAGCTATATACCAATCAATTGCAAATTTCATAAGGAACACAACCCACTATAAATCGTCAGCTAATAACCCCTAGATCAAAAAGCCCCAAATTTCAATTGAAAACATTCATACGAGTTATAAACCCTAATTTTAAAATTCGACAATTAAACCCACTTTTGAGCATGTTATTGAACTCCAAATCAGACGTAAGACATATGAAAATAATCAGGAAAACAAGCTCTACAACATGCAATCATCAAATCATACAAACAATCATCCGAACAGAAAATCATATTTTTAATAAAAATAATTCGAAATTAAATAAAAATATATAAAATCAACCTTTGATTTCGCAGTAAAACAGGTTCTGGAATCTGATAGTACTCCTTGAGACCTTTGATTTGGTTACTCCAACTTTTCCAACTGATTTCAATAACACCTTGAAATGGTAGTTTGATTCTCAAAAGGTTTGATGAATTCGGGGTTTTTCTCTGGAAAATTATATAATTAACTGTCTGCAAATGATTTTGATACGAAATAAAATATGGTAAAAGGCTATTTATAATTACGGAAAATTAGTATCCCGTTGGATCATTCCGGATATAAAATGGTACGTTTATTTATAAAAACTGATCCAAACGATATCGGTTTTCGGGATAATTATCCAAATCAGTACAATTTGTACTGCAGTCTTGGTCTCAGCGCCTGGTTACATGTATTACGAGGTGATAATTGTGATAGTTTAATTAAAAGCTCCTGTTTCTCGAAAATACGAGTTTTATTGATTTTACTGAAACGAATATTGTATCGAAAATGTTGCCCCGGGACCCGCAATTAGGTTATCAAAAAAGTTGAAACATGGAAAATGCTCGGAATATTGCAATTAGGTTAGGAAGGAGTTCTCGGAAGAGTTTCGAGTTCTAAAAACGTAACAACGGATGACGTCGGTTGGTTCCTGTTTTTATAAAATAGATTTTAAATACCCGGAAAAAGATTTTATAAAATTCATATGATTCCTATAAATTCATAAATCAACATAAAAATAATTAGGAAGATATGACAATTATCTATATTTTATTTTGGACATATAAAAATTAAAATACTCAATTAATAATATTTTTAAACATCCAAACACATTTAACACTTAACAAATAATTCACAGAATAGATACGGAACACATATAATAATTATTTAATAGCAAAAATAATTACACGATATATCCCGGATATTACATCCTTCCCACCTTAAAAGGATTCTGTCCTCAGAATCTCCTAAGAAAACAAATGGGGGTACTTTTTTCTTATATCACTTTCTAACTCCCAGGTTGACTCTTCAACCTTTGGGTTTCTCCATAACACTCTTACTAGCTTTACCACTTTATTTCTCAATACCTTCTCTCTTTCCTCTAGAATCTCTATCGGACTCTCTACATATGACAAATATGCCTGAAGCTCTATTGGCTCATATTCTATTACATGCCTGGAGTCTGGATTATATTTCTTAAACATCGATACGTGAAAAACATTGTGAATGTGCTCCATGTGCGGAGGTAACGCCAACTCGTAAGCTACTTTGCCAACGCGCTTTAGAATCTCAAAAGGTCCGACATATCTTGGGCTCAACTTTCCTTTCTTTCCAAACCTCGTTAGTCCCTTCCACGGTGATACTTTCAGTAATACCTAGCTTCCTTCTTCGAATTCCATGTCTTTCCTTGACTGGTCTGCATATTTCCTTTGACGATCCTGTGCGGCTATCAATCTTTTCTGGAATATTTCAACCACTTCCTTTGTTTGCTTTACTAATTCAGGTCCAAGTATTTTGCGTTCTCCTACTTCGTCCCAATACACTGGAGATCTGCATTTACGTCCATAAAGGGCTTCGTAGGGTGGCATCCTAATACTGGCGTAATAACTGTTGTTGTAAGCAAATTCTACCTGAGGTAAATGCTCATCCCAACTTCCTTTAAAATCAATAGCACAAACACGCAACATATCTTCAATCGTCTGGATCGTTCTTTCATTTTGGCCGTCCGTCTGTGGGTGGTAAGCTGTACTCATATTCAGTCTCGTTCCCAAACATTCCTGAAAACTCTTCCAAAATCTTGAATTAAATCTTGGATCTCGATCCGATACAATGGACACAGGAACTCCATGACGAATTACAATTTCCTTCAGGTATAATGGATTAATTTGTCGAGCGAAAATCTTTCATTTATAGGCAGAAAATGAGCTGACTTGGTAAGTCTATCCACTATAACCCAAATGGCATCATGATTAGCCCTTGTCCTTGGTAATCCAACTATGAAATCCATGGCAATATATTTCCACTTCCATTCTGGAATCTCCAATGGCTGTACCACTCCACTTGGTCTCTAATGCTCTGCTTTAACTCTCTGACATGTATAACATTTGCTAACCCATTCCGCAATTTCCCTATTCATGTCTGGCCACCAATAATTCTCCTTTAAATCTCTGTACATCTTGGTACTCCTTGGATGGATTGAATACCTTGAATTATGAGCTTCCTGTAAAATTTCATTCTTCAGCTCTGTCACCGGTGGAATCCAAATTCTAGAAGAAAACCTAAGAATACCTTGATCGTCCTTTTGTGTGCACAATTCTTCACCTACCAAACGATTTATATCTTGATCCATTACATCTTCCTGACACTTCTTTATTTTCTCTAACAACTCCGGCTGGAAAGTCATACTGTACACTTTTGCTTCATCAGGCTTGCAAACTCTAATTTCCAATTCCAATTTCTGAAATTCCTTATATATCTCTTCGGGTACTGAAAACACATTTAACTTTTCCTTTCGACTCAACGCGTCTGCTACAACATTCGCTTTACCGGGATGATAATTAATCGAGCAGTCGTGATCCTTGATCAATTCTAACCATCTCCTTTGCCTCATATTAAGCTCCTTCTGTGTGAATATGTACTTCAAACTTTTGTGATCTGTGTAAATCTCGCACTTTTCTCCATACAGATAATGTCTCCAAATTTTCAAAGCGAAAACTATGGCTGCTAGCTCCAAATCATGAGTAGGATATTTCTGTTCATGTGGTTTCAATTGCCTTGACGCATACGCAATCACCTTATCGTGCTGCATCAAAACACATCCTAGTCCTTTATGAGAAGCATCTCTATAAATTACAAAATTCCCTTGATCGTCTGGAAGTGACAAAACAGGTGTTGTGATTAATCGTTGCTTCAATTCCTGAAAACTTTCTTCGCACTTTTCGTTCCATATAAACTTTTCATTCTTCTATATAAGCTTTGTCAATGGTGTTGCAATCCTTGAAATTTTTTGAACGAATCGACGATAATATCCCGCTAATCCCAAGACACTTCTTACCTCGGTGGGTTTTCTCGGTCTTTCCCAATTTGTAATTGCCTCAATCTTTGTTGGGTCCACTTTGATCCCTTCATTACTGACTATGTGTCCTAAGAACTGAACCTCCTGTAGTCAAAACTCGCACTTTGAGAATTTAGCATATAACTTCTTTTTCCTTAAAATCTCCAAAGCTGTTCTTAAATGTTCTGCATGATCCTCTTCCGTCTTTGAATAAATCAAAATGTTGTCTATAAACACAATAACAAACTTGTCCAAATATTCCTTGAAATTCTGTTCATCAGGTCCATAAACGTTGTCGGGGCATTGGTCAATCCAAAAGACATCACTAAAAATTCATAATGTCCATACCTTGTTCTGAAAGCTGTCTTTGGTATATCTTCTGGCTTGATCTTTAGTTGATGATATCCCGATCTTAAGTCAATCTTGGAGAAGTACTTGGCTCCTTTCAATTGGTTAAACAAATCATCAATTCTGGGTAACGGATACTTGTTCTTGATTGTAAGCTTATTGAGCTCCCTATAATCGATGCACAGTCTCATGCTTCCATCTTTCTTCTTAACAAATAGTACCGGTGCACCCCACGGGGATACACTGGGTCTAATTAATCCTTTCTCTAATAACTCTTGCAATTGCTTCGCTAGCTCTTTCATCTCAACGGGCGCCATTCTGTACGAGGCCTTGGATACCGGTTCTGTTCCAGGTGCTAAGTCGATTGCAAACTCAATTTCTCTATCTGGAGGAAGTCCTGGTAACTCATCGGGAATTACGTCTGGAAATTCATTCACTACTGGAATATCTTCAAGTTTTTCTAGCTCCTGACTTCTGTCAATCACATATGCCACGAAATGCTCGCATCCTTGCCGTAGTAATTTCTTGGCTTGAATCATCGTTAAGAACTTCTTTACGTGCTTCTGGCCCTTGAACGTTACTATCCTTTCGTCTGGCATCTTCACCATCACCTTCTTATTTCGATAATCTATCTAGGCATCGTGCTTAGATAACCAATCCATTCATAAGATAACGTCAAATTCTCCTAACTTAAATAGTATCAAATCTACACAAAACTTACTACCAGAAATCTCAATCTCACAATTCTCACAAACTTGATTAACAGATACACGTTCTTGATTTGCTAATTCCACAGCCATATTTCATTTAAATACTCAACTGGACAATTTAACTTGCTAACAAAATCTTGTAAAAAAAATGATCGAGTTGCTCCCGAATCTATTAACACCTTGGCACATAAAGAATTCATATTAAGCGTACCTTCTACGACATCAGTATCCTGGATAGCATCCTTCACATACATGTCAAAAACTCTAGCCCTTGGAGTCTCATTCACTGCTGGGGTAGATCCCATAATCCTCAATGCATTACTGACTGGGGCTGGTGTCTTGCAATCCCTGGCCATATGTCCTGGCTTTCCACATTTAAAGCACGTAAATCCAATGGCTGGAACCTTCACTGCTGGATTCTGGATAGGCTGATCCTTATTTGCTAGTCCTTTTGCTGGCTGATTTCGGCACTCCCTCGAATAGTGCCCTTTCTGGTTACACTTGAAACACACCACATTCAACTTGTTACAAACTCCTCCATGTTTCTTCCCGCATACTTGACAATCTGGAAAAGTTAATCTCAACTGATTCGGTTGATTCGCATTAACTAGACGGTTGCCCTGGCTTCCGTCGCCTGCATTTTGTCTCTTGAAATTAAAATTCCTCCCTGGCTGAAACTTGCCCTTCTTAAAATTTGGAAACTTTCCTGGTTGTGACTGACCTTCATTCCCTTCAAATTTTCTTTTCTTGCTTTCTTTCTCCTTCTGTGACATCTCACTCTATGTCTCTACAATCATAGCCTTCTGTATAACTCCTGCATAGGTATCCAATTCAAAAATGACTACTTTCCCTCTGATCCATGGCTTCAAACCTTGCTGGAATCTTTTAGCCTTCTTCCTGTCAGTATCCATATATGACGACACATACCTTGACAATTCCTCAAACTTAATCTCATAATCCGCCACCGACATATTCCCTTGCTTTAATTCTAAAAACTTCAGCTCTATCTGATCCTGGACAAATTGAGGAAAATACTTTTCTAAAAACAATTCCTTAAACCTTTCCCAAGTAATAACATTTGTACCTTCTAATGTCTTCACCATCTCCCACCAATAGGTGGCCTCATTCTTCAAATAATAACTTGCAAACTCAGCCTTCTGATCCTCCTTCACCTTTACTAAGGCAAATGACTTCTCTATTTCCTTTAACCAAATATTTGCTTCAATCGGCTCTAAGGAACCCTTGAATTCTGGTGGGTTTACTGCCTGAAAAGTTTTGAAAGTTACCTGGGGATTGGTCTGTCTTTGTTGTTGTTGTGCCAGGTGAACTGTTTGTTGGGCCAAGATTTGAAGAATCTGGGCTATTGCTGGGTCTATAGGTCCTGGGTTCACATTTTGGTTTATATCATCTTGGTTATTATTGTTGTTGTTGGTTTCTTCATTCTGGGTGTTGGTGTGGGTATTTCTTCTAGGAGGCATTTTATGTAAAGAATCAAACAACTTATTTAGCTTTTAAACCAAATTCTTTGCAGAAAAGAAAAGTTTTGTAAAACAGAAGTATCTCTTTTTGAAAACAGTTGTAACAGTCGAACTAAGTAAATTGCATGCTTCTTTACAGAATATAAACAGTTATGGGAAGCAGGGTACATGGTATCACAGGGGTATAACTGGTGCAATAAATAAGGTAAAGTAAAACAGGTGCAATAAAGTAAATGACAGTACTGAAAAGGAAAAAGGTACTGATATATATAGATCGAAAGTTTTGGGTAGTACAAGCGTAAAGACGCTTCGGAAGTAAAAGCAAAAGGGTACAACAACCTACTCACTAGTCAGCAGTTCTAGTCTATAAATACAACTCGAAAGTGTACCGATACACACTACACACTACTGTATATACTACACAACCATAACAACACTACTCAGCATCTCTGTCTCTGGATCTCTGACTAATGGCAAGTCTGGACCTCCAATCTCCTCAAGCTCTTCTAGAACCCACTTAGCCCACTCCACTAGGAAATCAGGGGTAATGTCCTCATGTGTAACCTCAGCAATCCTCACTGCAGCTGCTTTACGAAATGCCTGGAGCCTCTCTCTGAGTCGCCTCTCACCAGTCCCAACCTCTCTGGTACGCATAATATGCAATAACTCCTGAATCTGACCCTGTAGGAATCGCTGCTCCATAAGGCAAGCCTCAAACTGATAATATGGGACAGGATAGGAAGAGAACTGGAAAGGTACTCCTGTAACTGAATGACTAGTAAAGCCTGAATTAGCAGGTGGGGGTCCTCTGATAGGTGGCCTCATGCCTGAGGGTGGAATAGCCTGCAGTGGTACGGGCTGCAACACAGGTGGAGGTAGAATAGCCAACACTGGTGGAACAACGGGACGTGGATCTGAAAATGGCACTCCAATTGAAGGCTCTGAATGATCAGCTGGTACGGGGATGAAAGAGTCGGCCATCGCTGCTATCTGAAATCATATCGCACTATAAGAATCTCGAACCACGACGCAAATCATACTAATACCTGTTATACCGAAGCACTCAACCTCTCGATATTCTATCTTTCTATTCCTTACTTCTAATCCTAACCCTCTACCCATTCCCGTCAACCTAGGCTTGTGTCAGTGACTTATAATCCTGTAGCTCTGATACCAAACTTGTGGCGCCCTCCAAACCCGAGTCAGAAGTTTGGGGTCCACACACACACACCTTATTAATAACCTACTTATAATAATAATAAAGATAATAATAATATGCAGTGACCCTACTTACCAACTACTATGGACCGCAACAGGTTAAAGTATGCACACAAGCCAAACACACTTACTTATATTACAAAAATTCGAATCCCAACTATTCCAATTCGGAACTAAGTATTAAACATTATTACAAACTTTTATAAACTTAAATGATTCCAAAAGAAGCCTACTAGCTCAACTCGATCAACCTAAACCCCTAGCTCTCGCGCTGGACTGGGGATCTTCGGTACCAACCGGTTCCTTCTTAACTGGAAAAGAACATAAACAATATCGCACAAATGAGCTAACTAGCTCAGCAAGTCACAATGATAAAACTGAGAATAATGATCATCAGGTGAATATGGTTATGATATCAAGTGAACAATGGATTATGGTTTAGAATTGGATATTATATTTTCATTTTTAAAAGTAAGGTTAGGCTGCTGATCAGTCACGCACTAACCCCGAGCAAAGCACACAACACTGCTCTAACTACTGGATCCAAGGCACACATTGGCCTAACTTGACCATTATATGGTCTGACCACGAATCTGGTCCACAATTTTATAAAAACAATCCAATTCTAACATAATAATAGAATAAACAGTAATAAGCGATAAACAGAATCATTAACAACATTGGACGTTCAATAATGAAAATGGTTTCAATCTGCATAAGGATCATTATGGCATTTTCAAAGCATGGATGCTAGGTAGTGAAAGAATTGGATAACAAAGGAAACAACGTTTCAAGGTTTCAAGGATTTGATCTTTCAAAGCATAGGATACAATGGTTTGAATATGTAAGTAATTCGGGTCAGTGTTTGGTATTAGTTTGTATGTATTTATGGAGTAGTATCGTATATTTGTGGTTCGTATCTGGGTATTCAGCAATCAATGGTCTAGAAAGAATCAGGTTTACGGCTCAAGATCAATAACTGGAATCAGGGTTTAGGGTTCAGTGATTCAAAGCACTTGCAATATAAAACAGAACTATCAATCACTACAATATCTCGAGAAAGTTCAGAACACTTGCCTGGTACTAGTTTATTATACTACACTCGCTTTCAGTCACGACTGTCTTACTCCTCGACTACCTGTTTCCCTTTCCTACGCCTTGCCTCTTCTGCTCACATATCATAAGCATCTATCAATATTAAAATCGAATTTTTATAATAAAAGTAAATAGGGAATATGATTTTTGAATATTTTTAAAACAGGAATTCTAAATTTGCAAACTCTGGAAACTTCAGGGACCAAACTTCATCGTCCCCAAAAGTCCAGGGACTAAACTGAAATTTTTACACCCCCATCGCCGGAAAATACAGGGGTGGCCGGAGAACTCGATTCCGGCACCCTCACCTCACCATCTGCTCCAGATTTACACTACTCAACACCAGGAATCTATTCGTGCAATCAAAACACATCAATCATCCCTGTCCTGGCCGGAAATTGGCCAAGAACATCGCCGGTTTCCGGCGAACATCGTAAATCTTCAAAACACAACTCCCTTCGTTTCACTAATCCTCTGTTAACGAGCTATATACCAATCGATTGCAAATTTCATAAGGAACAAAACTCACTATAAATCATCAGCTAATAACCCCTAGATCAAAAAGTCCCAAATTTCAATAAAAAACATTCATACGGGTTATAAACCCTAATTTTAAAATTCGAGAATTAAACCCACTTTTGAGCATGTTATTGAACTCCAAATCAGACGTATGACATATGAAAATCATCAAGAAAACAAGCTCTACAACATGCAATCATCAAATCATACAAACAATCATCCGAATATAAATTCATATTTTTAATAAAAATAATTCAAAATTAAATAAAAATATATAAAATCAACCTTTGATTCTGCAGTAAAACAGGTTCTGGAATCTAATAGTACTCCTTGAGAACTTTGATTTGGTTACTCCAACTTTTCCAACTGATTTCAATATCACCTTGAAATGGTAGTTTGATTCTCAGAAGGTTTTATGAATTTAGGGTTTTTCTCTGGAAAATTATATAATTAACTGTCTGCAAATGATTTTGATACAAAATAAAATACGGTAAAAGGCTATTTATAATTACGGAAAATTAGCATCCCGTTGGATCATCCCGGATATAAAATGGTACGTTTATTTATAAAAACTGATCCACACGGTATCGGTTTTCGGGATAATTATCAAAATCAGTACAATTTGTACTGCGGTCTTGGTCTCAGCGCCTGGTTACACGTATTACGAGGTGATAATTGTGATAGTTTAATAAAAAGCTCCCGTTTCTCGAAAATACGAGTTTTATTGATTTACCGAAACGAATATTGTATCAAAAATGTTGCGCCGGGACCCGCGCAGGACAAACCGTACGCTGGATCGAAAAAGTCGAAACATGGAAAATGCTCGGAATATTGCAATTAGGTTAGGAAGGAGTTCTCGGAAGAGTTTCGGGTTCTAAAAACGTAACAACGGATGACGTCGGTTGGTTCCCATTTTTATAAAATTGATTTTAAATACCCGGAAAAAGATTTTATAAAATTCATATGATTCCTATAAATTCATAAATCAACATAAAAATAATTAGGAAGATATGACAATTATTTATATTTTATTTGGGACATATAAAAATTAAATTACTCAATTAATAATATTTTTAAACATCCAAACGCATTTAACACTTAACAAATAATTCACAGAATAGATACGGAACACATATAATAATTATATAATAGCAAAAATAATTACACGATATATCCCGGATATTACAGGATCTAGTTCTTGAGATCAACTTCCATCTGCAAGGAAGTGGACTAAATCACATACACCTGACTTAATAATTGGAGATCCTGAAGCAGGTATCGACACTAGAACATCAACAACAAATGAATGTCTTTATCATTCTTTTCTATCTCAGACTGAACCAAAGAAAGTGGAAGAAGCCCTTCAAGATGCTGATTGGGTGCAAGCAATGCAGGAAGATTTAAATGAATTTGAAAGAAATAAAGTCTGGACCATAGTGCCAAGACCAAAGGACAGTTTCATTGTTGGCATAAAATGGGTGTTCAGAAATAAAACTGACATTGATGGCATAATTATAAGAAACAAAGCAAGGCTGGTTGCTAAAGGGTACTCTCAACCGGAGGGTATTGACTATGATGAAACATTTGCTCCAGTTGCTAGATTGGAAGCCATAAGAATCTTTTTGGCTTATGCTGCTCACAAGAAGTTTAAAGACTTTCAAATGGATGTGACAAGTGCTTTTCTCAATGGAGAATAAGAGGAAGAGGTATATGTTGAACAACCTCCAGGCTTTGTAGATCCAAAATTTTCAAATCATGTCTATAGGCTTGACAAAGCACTTTATGACCTTAAGCAAGCTCCAAGAGCATGGTATGAGACTTTAGCTCAATTCCTTTTGGAAAGTGGATTTACCAGAGGCACAATTGATAAAACTCTGTTCTACCTCAACCATGGAAATAATTTACTTTTGGTACATATATATGTTGATGATATCATCTTTGGCTCTTTAAATACAAAACTTTGTGAAAGATTTTCCAAGTTAATGCAGTCAACATATCAAATGAGTATGATGGGAGAACTTAGCTACTTTCTGGGACTTCAAGTCAAGCAAACTGAAGAAGGTACTTTCATAAATCAATCCAAGTACACCAGAAATTTACTCAAGAAATTTGGAATGCAAGACAGTTCAACTGCATCCACTCCCATGGCCACTGCAACCAAGTTAGATAAAGATACTGGAGCATCAATAGATATTACTAACTACAGAGGTATGATTGGCTCTTTACTCTATTTAACTACAAGTAGACCTGATATCATGTATGCTACCTGTCTTTGTGCAAGATTTTAGGCTGATCTAAGAGAACCTCATCTAATAGCTGTGAAAAGAATTTTCAAGTACCTCAAGGGTACAACTGATCTAGGATTGTGGTATCCTAGGGAATCAGATTTTAAGCTAATAGGTTACTCAGATGCAGATTTTGTAGGATGCAAAATTGACAGAAAAAGCACTAATGGAAGCTGCCAATTTCTTGGAGGTAGATTGGTTTCTTGGTTTAGAAAGAAACAGAAATCAATTTCCACATCAACTGTAGAAGTAGAATATATTACTGCAGGAAGCTGTTCTGCACAGATTCTTTGGATGAAGAATCAGCTACTGGACTATGGGTTAGAATTTTCTAAAATACCCATTTACTTTGATAATCAAAGTGTTATTGCTATGACAGGAAATCTAGGTCAACACTCAATGACAAAGCACATCAGCATTAGGTACCATTTCATAACGGAACATGTGATGGAAGGTACAGTGGAATTGCATTTTATTCCAACATATCAACAACTAGCAGATATCTTCACAAAATCACTATGTGAAGCTAATTTTACAAGACTGGTAAATGAACTTGGAATGGTTTCAGGTTCTTTCTCAAAATATGTTTAGTTTTTGTTCTCATGCATCAAACTTTATAATCAGTGTTTACATATTGTCTTATCTCCATGTAATTTGTGCTTAAATTGTAACATATTAAATACTGATTGTTATCTGATGTGATTCTATAAACTCTGAAAGTGTTTTGAATGTTCTATGACTATTCACTCCAATGAGGATTATTTGTTAGATGCTGACTTATTAGTCTTTAACAAACTGTTTATCCCATGTTTGAATTAGTTGTTTATGTGGAAATCCATAACACAAGCAAACTCTGATTTTGATCTTAGTCAAATTTACTTCTTGTATCTTATTACTAAGTCACAAACTAGATTATTGTTTCTTATCTGTCAAATTTTGATGTTAGTAAATCTTAAGGATGAACTACATGCTTGATAAGCCTCACTTATCTGAAGAAAATAAAAGAAAAAAAAATTGAAATTAGGTACTCCTTTGAGATCTAGAGTAAATATGTGAAAGGGAAGAAACAAGTGCATTGCTGGTATTAAGTTATATGCATTAGAAAAGCAAATAAATTTTTCTTGGTGACTTTTCACATTCTCTGGTTACTGGAGAAATATTCTGATAACAACATAAATTTTGATAGCAGTTGTGACTCATTTACACTGAGAAGCCACTGTAAAACGAATGTCAAAAGATGCATAAAATGAGCACAAACAGTTGAGATGGACTCTTGCATAAATTTATTCTATAGTAGACTTCAAAATTAAAGATAGATTGTAAGCATTTTTCTTAGTTATGCCTTATTTCTAAGATATCTGAAGTTTATCAGACTTTAATCTTTATCTGATCATTTGCACATGCACACACTATCACTCAATATGGATGATGAAAATTACTGTGGTGATTAAGTTATTTCTGACAAACAGTTAAGTATTATTTGCTTAAATTCCGAGGACAAGTTCTGATGATTAAACTCTGAAGAAACCAGTCAGTATTCATGTGAAGAATCACAGAAACAGTCATTCACTTTTTGAGTATAGAAGACATTTTCTGATGACCATTAAATTATGATAATAATCAAGTTTTGATGCAAATCCTGATGGAAACTCTGATGCTTACGTGGCATTATTTAATTACTTGACTTGTTTTTGGTATTTACTGTAACAGTCATTTTTATCACAAAATGATTAAGTGAGATAACAACAGTGATAATCATTTGGTTTATGGGTTGCGTGTTTGTTTTGAAAAACAACATGTGAGCAATAATTACTGTAATAACCCCAATTTTTGGAATTTTTGAAACCCTTATGAATAGTGATTTTGTTGATTATGCTGAATAAGAAAACTTTTCATGCCACACTATGTAGGGGTTCTGTTATTGATATTCTGAGATTTTATTAGTACTCTATATGGTATATAAGTGTAAGTAAAGATCGTCAGAATCCAATTCCGAACACTTTGATTTTTCCCAGAAATCCACCAGAAATAGAAAGAAGTGAGTAAAAGGTAACTGGATAAATAGGATTTAAATTCAAGGATTTTAAGAGGGGATCATAAAAAGGAATATAGAATATTGAGGAAGGTTTAGGGGAACCTAAGTGATAAGATCCCGGATATGATTCCTCAAACGATAAACGAGAACGAAAGTTAAGCGAACCGTATAACAGATCAGCGGTCATTAGGCAAGCAATTAGGAGTTAATCAAGGAGGTTAGGGATGATGATGTCATCAAACCAACAAGAAGAAGACAAGTGTAATAAGATGACCTAAGCTTGATGACCTAAGCATGACAAGTGGGAAGGATCGGTTGGTTGATTGTGAGCCACACATTTTTCACCATGGTAAAAATTTAATTTAATTCCAAGACAAAAGGAAGCAACCAACCAACAAATATCATAACACAAATACAAATTGAAAGTTGACTTTCCCATTTCAAGAAGAAAGCTCTCGGCTAAAACAAACCCAGCAACTTCAAACTGCCATATCTCCTTCAATACTCACTCAAATGTTGTGTTCTATAGCTCGTTGGAAAGGTATTGAGATGGCCTACAACTCTTATTCACAAGTCTCTTCCAAATAAGCATGGTAAGACCCTAATTTTTACAGTTCTTTAAATCGGACTTTTAGAAACTTCAAAGCCTAACTTTGTGTTCTTGATTTCTTTGGAAAGATCAAGCTTGTAGGAGGCTCCATAAGGCTTCCTAGTAACTTTCCACCCTCCAAGAAAGGTATAAATCTTCACACCCTTTAGTAATAAGTTTGAATGTTGAAGTTTGGAGATGGTTTGGATGGATGAGTAGTAATTTGAATGATAAGCATGATTCGAGCTTAATTATTAAGTAGTTTAGTTGAATTTGGAGATATTATAATATATGATTGGATTGAGATCCTTAAGCTTATTATGACTGAAATCAGTAGCATTGATGTGTATCTTGAGTTGTTGTTGATTGGTAGTTGGATTGATATGATTTGGAATGATAAAAATTTGGGAAATCCCGTAAACATAGCCGTCGTAATGTCTGATTTACTTTAGACTGCTTTTGTTCATAATATTAGGACCCGAGAACTCTCTGCTAGATTTTAACCATTGTCATGTTTAGATAGTTCATGTTACGAGCTTCGTTTTGATATGTAGTTCGTTTGATTCCGATGTACGGTTTAGGAGAAACGACCGTTTTAAGTAACGGCGTTTCGCGACCGAACCATTACCCCTCGCCTTACTTTGAAACCTTGGTTAAGGACCTTAAAAGGTTAATTAGTGTATGAAACAATTATGTTAAGTGTGTTAGGCAGTTGGTAAGACACTCGCGAAGGAATCACCTTAAAACTCGTAATGGTTAAATTATTAAAAATGGTGGAGCCGAGGGTACTCGAGTGACTTAAGAGAATCAGTAAGCGCAAAGCAAGCGTTAGAGTCTAAGTTGGTTAAAGTATAGATTTACAAGTGACTTTGGTTTAATTACAACTTACTTGTTGTTTATAGGTTACCAGACTCGTCCCGAGCCATTTGTAACCCCCAGTCGCTCAGGCAAGTTTTCTACCCGTTATACTGTTGTTGTGATGTATATGTGTATGTGCATGATCTTGTGATAAATGCATATTTGTTATTAGCAAATTCTTGCGATATATTGTAGCATGTCATATGGTATATATGCATGCCTGTTTCGTATTTTTGATTTATATATCTGTTGGTTCAGTTGATAATACCTATGCTAGAGAATAGCGGTAACTTGCATATACCCTTAGTATAGGGACCCAAAGGTGAAAACATTTTCTAAAACCGGGAGTCGAGGATCCCGAGTAGATTATATATATATATTTATATATATATATGGTTATAATTTTCAAAACTATTAATCGAATAAGGTTTATTCGATAACTTTATTTTATTTAATGAATATTATTACGAATATTCATTTGAGGGCTTATGACTCCTTTATTTTATTAAATGAATATTATTACGAATATTCATTCGAGGGCTTATGACTTCTTTATTTTATTAAATGAATATTATTTTGAATATTCATTCGAGGGCTTATGACTTCTTTATTTTATTAAATAAATATTATTTTGAATATTCATTCGAGGACTTATGACTCCTTTTATTTTATTATTTGAATATTATTTGAATATTCATTTGAGGGCTTATGACTCAGTTTATATTATTTAATGAATATTATTTGAATATTCATTTGAGGATCTATGACTCCGATTATTTGCTGAGATATGTTCTTTATTTTATTAAAGAATAAGGTGTCGATAATCAAACTTATCTTTGATTATTCAAATAAAGATAGTACTTTCGTATAAGTATATCTTTGGTTATTTAATACTCATTTCAAGTATAAGTTTTAAAAGTTCTACTTCAATTATTTTTATAAAGATTATTCTTTATGGGAATATTATTTAAATAATAATATTCAGATATTTTCTAATATATTGGGACTGATTTATTTCATTAAATCAGCATTACTCCAAACACTCTTTAAAGTGTTTTCGAGTCTTCAAAATGATTTTTAAAAGTTAGAGCGGATCCCAAAACTCATTTTTATATTTAAGATCTTCCTTTTAAAGGGGATTTAAATACTCGTTCAAAACTTGAGGGATCCGGCTCAGTGGTGTATTTTACATTCGCAACGAGGTTGCTGTTTTGAGAAAACATCTTGATTACTTGCCCATCGTTCGGGAAGTAAGTTCATCTATTTGAGTCGGCATAAGCAACATGGGCTCAGTGGGCGTCCATGAAAGTGTAAGTGGCTCAGTGGGAGTCCATCAAATGCGTAAGTGGCTGAGTGGCAGTCCAGCATAAGGTCCTATTGCGGCCAGGGTGATGACCAGTGGGGAATTCGTCCATCTACTAGTAGAAAAGGTTACTTATTGGTATCTTTGCCCGATCAGCAAGATATCAGGTTTATGCCAAGGTTTTCTCCTTTCCAAATTCATTGGATATTGCAACTCTGTTTATAATTTTCATAACAGAGGTTTTCAAGGAGTGTATGAAATGTATATATATAGGTGTATATATATATCGGGATTTAATGAAGTATCTCGTAACTTCATTATTTATAATGATATTCAAAGATTGAATCTATTCAAATCTTGTCTTGTAGTCTCATCTATGTGATGAACTTTTGAACTGATTATAACTTGAACGGTGGTAGTTCAAGTAATATTTGGAAAAGATATAAGTATATTGGGGTATCTTGTAACTTCATATTTTCAACTTATATCTAGTTAGTGATTATCTTATGCATATCAAAGATTTTCGGAAAACCGTTGAGACAAGGTTAGATATATGAGATCACCTTGCAACGATAGTTTATACAGTTATAAACGGGAACTCTGTGTATATTATACATGTCAGAGGATTTCAAAGATTTTGAAAAGTATATATGTATATATACTGAATATTTTGCGACTTCATCGCATTAAGATATCAAACTTGGTTCATTTCTTTTGACCAAGACTTTCATGAGTACTATGAGAAGACTCATATACTGTAAATCATTATACATATTATTTTGGTGGGCTTGCTGCTCACCTTTGCTTTCTTCTTTCATCACACAACAACAGATAGAAAAGATGAACAGGACCAAGCTCCCAATTCGCGAGCGGATAGGAAACGTTCCACAGTTTCCTATAGGCATTGATGTCGCTGTAGCTGAGAAAGGAACTACCAATAGGCTAGGCTTCAACTTTTGATGTACCAGATTTATGTATATTTATGAATTGTAATAATGGCAAAGAAATGTAAATTTATTCAGAAACCCTTTTAAGGTGTATTGGCATATAATTGTGGAATAAAATGACTTGTGTTATTTTTGATTGTTCATCTCTGAGACTATAACTTGTGGTGTGTGTGTTTATTGTGGGGTCACAGTACAGAGTAGTTGATTATTTATTAAGATTGGGTGTTATTAAGGGAAATGGAACTCGTGACAACCCGGATCCCCGACCCCGGATTTGGGGGTGTTACAGAAGTGGTATCAGAGCTAAGCGTTATAAACCTCAGAGATGATGTGACGTTAAGATAATAAGTTCACTAAGATAATAAGAACTCTTGCCAAGTTCCTAGTCGGGCTACCTAACGTAGTACTGACAGTTAAAACCCTTATGAGAATCCTTATAAATATCGTGATAGAAGCGTAGTTCGTTATCGTATATGGTAGCGGGACTCCGAACCCTGAGGTTGAGGAGCGACAACGTGATGATGTTTTATTACTTATTGGAGATCAGATTATGGATCCGATAGAGCGTCCTAACGCGGGATCGGATGATGTTCATGTTGAGGATGTTGTCCTAGAAGGGATAGTTGCTGAGGAGGATCCCATGGAGGATCCTGACAAGAATGAATAAAGGACCACTGATGAATTGATGACCATGGTTAGGTCGACTACCAGAGGTAGAATTGGTCGGTCACTATCGGAGGTTCGTTCAAGTTTGTAAAGATAGTAGCCCCCTTTAACGCGGCTTACTCGTAAGACTGAGAAGTTTGAATGGACAGAGAAATACGAGAATAACTTTCAAGAACTGAAGCAAAGATTGGTGACGACCCCTATGATGGCGTTGCCGGATGGAAAAGGAGATTTTGTGATGTGTAGTGACGCTTCGCATAAGGAATTAGGGTACTTCTTATACAGCACAACAAGGTAATCGCGTACGCGTCAAGACAATTAAGGGAATATAAAATTCGATATCCCCACCCATGAGCTTGAGCTCATGGCAATAGTTTTGCCCTAAAGATTTGAGGCACTACTTGTATGGAGAGAAGTGCGAGATTCACAAACCATAGGAGCTCTAGTACATTTTTACGTAGAAAGAGTTCAACATACGCCCGAGGAGGCGGTTAGAGCTAATCAAGAATTATGATTGGGAGATTCTGTATCATTCGGGGAAAGCCCATGTGGTGGCTAATGCCCTTAGTGTAAAGGAGAGACTCAAGATGATAATGTCTTTGGGAGAGTTGATAAGAGATTTTGAGAAAATGGAAATAGATATGAAGGTAACCGGAGCCGGTACCGAAAAGCTGTTTGAGATTGCAATACAGACCGAATTTTTGGAAAAGAACATATTGTGCCAGAAAAAGTGATGAATGAAGGCAGAGAGTCAATCACTGGAGAAGAGATCCACACCGAGAAAGATGATAAGGGGATAGTGAGGTGTTCCTACAGAAATTGGGTTCCAAAAGTTCAAGAGCTTAAGGATGAGAACTTAGATGAGAGCCATAGTTTGAGGAATAAGATTTAGGGCAAACCCTGAATGTGATAGTCAGGGAGGTTGCCATCAAGAAAGAAAGAATCCATAACATAATTGAGTGGAAAATAAGGTTTTTAATGTATAAGATAACCCCGATTATGGGAGAAGGTTGAAACATTTCATACTAAGGAAACAGAAAGTCGAGTAAGGAAAGGAGACCCGAGATGGTACTCCTATACGACAATTTATGGACCTGTCTAGACAGAACTTAGACTATTATCCCCAACCACCACCCTGAGGAAACAATGCGGTGAGAAATTCTTTCAGGACCTTTAAGTCGCTAAGCTCTCAGAGTTCCACGGAAAAAGCTGACCCAGTCGAGGCAAGAGCCTGGCTAAAGGAAATACAGGAATCATTTGAGATTCTAAATGATTGACGAATCACAAAAGACTATTTTTGTCACTTACCCTCCTAAGAGAGAGGCCACCCGCTGGTGAAAGACCAAGGAAGGCACGGAGTAAGAGATTATAATAAACTGATTTAAGTTCAGTCAATTGTTTTTAGGAAAGTACTTCCCAAGGTTAGGGAGATAGTGTAAAAGCTTTAGAGACAGAACAAAGGCAGAAGAGTATGATGAATTATGAATCTAAGTGGTAAAAGTTGTCAAGATTCGTTCTGAGGACACGAATCCAGAATGACGGGATGTTTGAAATCGATGCTTATGTTGGGTTGGTTCATGAAATAATGATAAGAGAAAGGAAAATAAAAAGAAACTGAAGTGGAAAGGAATATAAAGGCAAGAGAGTTTGAGGAATGATAAGGGAGTTGGGTATGAGGAAACCCTAAAGACTCGTAGTAATAGAAATAGAAAAGTATGTAATCGTCAGGATGAGGGTGATTCCCCATGAGTTAAATTGATGGTTGAAGGTATAAGAGATACATATATTTCATCCAAGGATTCGAGGAAACCTTGAGATAATTCGAAGGATAAATAATGAGACGCAGATAGACTGAGGAGACAAGGAAGTAAGAAATTAGGAAAAATTGGATGAAGGAAGTGACCTTCAAGAATGTGAAGTGTAAGACCGGTGGCTTGATACCCAGAAAGGGAGACGCCATGTATGAAAGATATCCCAACATTGAGGTGACTGTTGAGATAATCAACAAAAGTAAATAAGGAATTATTAAGAAGAGGTTCATGTTGAACACGACCAATATCTTCTAGAACATCCTTGTTATCGTTACCAAATTAGGCAAGAAAAGCGGATAACCGTTGTTATCTTTTGAAGGCCATATGGGTTGACCTCAGTTTGAATACAGATGTTATTGTGAAATTAGACATGTACTATCGAGGTGGGAATGATTGAATCAGATACCCTTATCAGGGATATATGACTTGATTTATCCATGGAAGGATGCATGTACTTTTTTTAAAGGTAGGAATTAAGGATAGAACATCGGTAACTTAAAATGAATCCTAGGGGAATGCATAAAGGTTGGCATTTCACCCTTAATAGGGACAGTATGAGTTTTGACAGTATGATTTGGAAAGGGTTAAGGTAACAACAACCTTTAAGAATCAGTGGAGAAATTTTTCAGAAGTATATAGACAATGATTCTGGTATTAATAAATGGTATCTTGATATGCCCTGTATCTAGGGAATACAGGAGGAACGATCGAAGGATAACCTTAGAGGTTTTACAAGGAGAAAGGTAATATTCAAAATTCTCAAGAATAAAAATGTTGATAAAGGAAATATGACGTAATTATAATGATGCCAAGTGGGGCACGTGTTAAACCACGAGAAAGTATGGATCGAACCAGTAAAGGTCGAATTTGTTCCAGGCAATTAGGACCTAAGATTAAAGATGTTCTAAGTATGATTGAGAGTCAGTCGTGACAGTGATTAACCTCTAAAGACTGAGGCAATAACTTATGGAAAAATGGTGATTTTTTTTCTCATCAGATTTTAAGGAAAACATCTTCACATAAGTTGTGATTGAAATGAGGTAGAAAATTTATTTGGAGGTGGTTAAAATGACATTGACTGTAAGGAAATTTTACTATGAGGAAGGGCCAAAGAGGTGGCCGACACTTTAAAGGTAAGAGGATAATTATAGGCGCTTGTGCCAAAGGAATACAGTGATGATGGTTAAAGCTATGCAGATTATATTATGGTTTGGAAGATTGACATTCCTTCTGATGACTGTGCAATACCCAACCGTAATAGTAGTTGGTAAAGGTTTAATTCGTGTAATCGCCATGAGCGGGCTATCTATCTCAGAAGATACTATCTTGAGATAAGTCAGGACCATGTTTCAAAAAAAAGGACTAAACGAACCTTTGAGTTAAGTCTTTAATTGAAGGCATACAATTAAGAATGGTATTAACCTGCTATCGCTGCTTTGACTGAAACTCTTCTGCAATTTTATCTACTTCATGTCATGAAAGTACGTCAAGTTCAGGAGTGTTCTTCATGAATCATGAACGGTGATCATGTTACCTCCTTAGAAGAATTAGAAACGAGATGTATGGACTCCGTATGGTTAGCTATTAAGACTTCATGGAAAATGAATGACTACAGTAGGTCAGTGGTGGACCATAGTAAGGCAGCAATGATTCTGCGAGTAATGAGCTGATTACAACCGTGAGAGTTGTATTGGAATGGGTGTTGAGATTGAGTACCACTAATCGGGTCGTGGTAGTGTATAAGTTATCATTGATAGACTAATTAAGTAGAGTATCTACCTATTGAATATTTATTCTTTCTTATCAATAGATAGTCGTATTATTATATGAGGAAGGTTGCGGTGCAAGCATAGAATTTTAGTAACGATGATGTCTAGAATGAGATCCCGGGTTCGATTTTCGATATCGAGGGAGTTTCAAAGGTGATTGTGTATAAGCTCGAGGAAGAGCATGGGTCCATAGAAGGATGGACAGAATAACAAATATTTAGGCATGTGAAATACGATGCTATAATGCTTGATGTTGATATATATACACATATGTTTTGTTCTCCTATGACAAACCTCTATAATTCAGAGGTAGGTTCCAAGCCAGATATTTTGTGGCAGTATATTTTTTTCATATATACAATTCTCTTCAATTCGTTCTTTTCTCTTCTTTTCATTTCATATAAGCTGAGAAGAACAACCCTTCCAGAAGGGGAGGTATTGCCGAATGACTATCTATCTGTGTGATGGAAGCCGAGTAGGATACCAGCTATTGTTTAATTGCTTGTCAAGTACTAAAGGCTGGCCACCTTCTGTACTAACTATGCAATATAACAAGTGTTCATGATCATAGTGATCTCTCAATAAATTCTTTTACTTCTATATGAAGGACCAAGCTTTCGAAGATGGAAGCAGCTAAAGGAAATAGTATCAGTATGGTGGTATTCAGATTCTAACGCGTTTGTGATACTAAGGTTGACGTGGTTATTAAAAGGTTATAGAACGCTAACGAGCAGAAGTATAACCAGTATAATATTAGGAACGGAAGGTAGTAGCGATTATGAACTGGAAAAGAATGGGTATTGAGAAGCAAAAGCTCTAATGCTAAAAGCTATAATGAGAGTCTGTGCAATAGACTTGAAAGAAATTGGAATGATCACTTAACACGGATTGAGTTTTCTTACGACAATAGATCTTATGTCATTATCGAGTTGTCGCCTTATGAGATCCTTGAGGGAAGACAATGTCGATCTCCCTTATGTTAGGATGAAGTTGTAGAGCGTAAGATGCTCGGACCCGCAGTAGTCCAAAGGACCAAGGATATAATAGATCTAATCAGAGGACGGCTGGTAGTAACCCAAGATGGACAAAAGAAGTATGTTGATTTGACATGAAAGGACAAAGAATAGGAAGTAGGGGACCTAGTGTTGTTAAAGGTATCCCCTTGGAAACCCTTGGAGAGGATTGATGAGATTCGGAAAGAAAGGAAAGCTAAGTCCACAATTTGTCGGACCCTTGGATATATTAAGAAGTATTGGGAAGTTAGCATATGAGCTAGCCTTACCCCAGAACATGTAGCAAGTCATAACGTGTTTCACGTATCAATGTTAAGGAAGTGTAATTCGGATGCCAGATAAATAAGGGCATATGAGCGCATAGACATGCAACCAGACGTACCCTATATGGAGAAACCAGGAAGGGTTATAGATTGAAAAAGGAACAAGTGCTTAGGAGAAGGGTTATCAAACTATTCAGAGTTTGATGGAAGAACCACAATGTGGGAAAATTTACTTGAGAGTTAGAAAGTGTAATGCTAAGAAAGTATCCCTATTCATTTTCTATCTGATTCCGGGACGGAATCCTTTTAAGGAGGGGAGACTGTAATAACCCCAAATTTTGGAATTTTTGAAACCCTTATGAATAGTGATTTTGCTGATTATGCTGAATAAGAAAACTTTTCATGCCACACTATGTAGGGGTTCTGTTATTGATATTCTGAGATTTTATTAGTACTCTAAATGGTATATAAGTGTATGTAAAGATCGTCAGAATCCAATTCCGAATACTTTGATTTTTCCCAGAAATCCACCAGATATAGAAAGAAGTGAGTAAAAGGTAACAGGATAAATAGGATTTAAATTCAAGGATTTTAAGAGGGGATCATAAAAAGGAATATAGAATATTGAGGAAGGTTTAGGGGAACCCAAGTGATAAGATCCCGGATATAATTCCTCAAACGATAAACGAGAACGAAAGTTAAGCGAACCGTATAACAGATCAGCGGTCATTAGGCAAGTAATTAGGAGTTAATCAAGGAGGTTAGGGATGATGATGTCATCAAACCAACAAGAAGAAGACAAGTGTAACAAGATGACCTAAGCTTGATGACCTAAGCATGACAAGTGGGAAGGATTGGTTGGTTGATTGTGAGCCACACATTTTTCACCATGGTAAAAATTTAATTTAATTCCAAGACAAAAGGAAGCAACCAACCAACAAATATCATAACACAAATACAAATTGAAAGTTGACTTTCCCATTCCAAGAAGAAAGCTCTCGGCTAAAACAAACTCAGCAACTTCAAACTGCCATATCTCCTTCAATACTTACTCAAATGTTGTGTTCGATAGCTCGTTGGAAAGGTATTGAGATGGCCTACAACTCTTGTTCAAAAGTCTCTTCCAAATAAGCATGGTAAGACCCTCATTTTTACAGTTCTTTAAATCGGACTTTTAGAAACTTCAAAGCCTAACTTTGTGTTCTTGATTTCTTTGGAAAGATCAAGCTTGTAGGAGGATCCATAAGGCTTCCTAGTAACTTTTCACCCTCCAAGAAAGGTATAAATCTTCACACCCTTTAGTAATAAGTTTGAATGTTGAAGTTTGGAGATGGTTTGGATGGATGAGTAGTAATTTGAATGATAAGCATGATTCGAGCTTAATTGTTAAGTAGTTTAGTTCAATTTGGAGATGTTATAATATATGATTGGATTGAGATCCTTGAGCTTATTATGACTGAAATCAGTATCATTGATGTGTATCTTGAGTTGTTGTTGATTGGTAGTTGGATTGATATGATTTGGAATGGTAAAAATTTGGGAAATCGCGTAAACATAGCCGTCGTAATGTCCGATTTACTTTAGACTGCTTTTGTTCATAACATTAGGACCCGAGAACTCCCTGCTAGATTTTGACCATTGCCATGTTTAGATAGTTCATGTTACGAGCTTCGTTTTGATATGTAGTTCGTTTGATTCCAATGTACGGTTTAGGAGAAACGACCGTTTTAAGTAACGGCGTATCGCGACCAAACCATTACCCCTCACCTTACTTTGAAACCTTGGTTAAGGACCTTAAAGGGTTAATTAGTGTATGAAACAATTATTTTAAGTGTGTTAGGCAGTTGGTAAGACACTCGCGAAGGAATCGCCTTAAAAATCGTAATGGTTAAATTATTAAAAATGGTGGAGCCGAGGATACTCGAGTGACTTAAGAAAATCAGTAAGCGCAAAGCAAGCGTTAGAGTCTAAGTTGGTTAAAGTATAGATTTACAAGTGACTTTGGTTTAATTCCAACTTACTTGTTGTTTATAGGTTACCAGACTCGTCCCGAGCCATTTGTAACCCCCAGTCGCTCAGGCAAGTTTTCTATCCGTTATACTGTTGTTGTGATGTATATGTGTATATGCATGATCTTGTGATAAATGCATATTTGTTATTAGCAAATTCTTGTGATATATTGTAGCATGTGATATGGTATATATGCATGCCTGTTTCGTATTTTTGATTTATATATCTGTTGGTTCAGTTGATAATACCTATGCTAGAGAATAGCGGTAACTTGCATATACCCTTAGTATAGGGACCCAAAGGTGAAAACATTTTCTAAAACCGGGAGTCGAGGATCCCGAGTAGATTATATATATATATATATATATATATATGGTTATAGTTTTCAAAACTATTAATCGAATAAGGTTTATTTGATAACTTTATTTTATTTAATGAATATTATTACGAATATTCATTTGAGGGATTATGACTCCTTTATTTTATTAAATGAATATTATTACGAATATTCATTCGAGGGCTTATGACTTCTTTATTTTATTAAATGAATATTATTTTGAATATTCATTCGAGGGCTTATGACTTCTTTATTTTATTAAATGAATATTATTTTGAATATTCATTCGAGGACTTATGACTCCTTTTATTTTATTATTTGAATATTATTTGAATATTCATTCGAGGGCTTATGACTCAGTTTATATTATTTAATGAATATTATTTGAATATTCATTTGAGGATCTATGACTTCGATTATTTGCTGAGATATGTTCTTTATTTTATTAAAGAATAAGGTGTCGATAATCAAACTTATCTTTGATTATTCAAATAAAGATAGTACTTTCGTATAAGTATATCTTTGGTTATTTAATACTCATTTCAAGTATAAGTTTTAAAAATTCTACTTCAATTATTTTTATAAAGATTATTCTTTATGGGAATATTATTTAAATAATAATATTCAGATATTTTCTAATATATTGGGACTGATTTATTTCATTAAATCAGCATTACTCCAAACACTCTTTAAAGTATTTTCGAGTCTTCAAAATGATTTTTAAAAGTTAGAGCGGATCCCAAAACTCATTTTTATATTTAAGATCTTCCTTTTAAAGGGGATTTAAATACTCGTTCAAAACTTGCGGGATCCGGCTCAGTGGTGTATTTTACATTCGCAACGAGGTTGCTGTTTTGAGAAAACATCTTGATTACTTGCCCATCGTTTGGGAAGTAAGTTCATCTATTTGAGTCGGCATAAGCAACATGGGCTCAGTGGGCGTCCATGAAAGTGTAAGTGGCTCAGTGAGAGTCCATCAAATGCGTAAGTGGCTGAGTGGCAGTCCAGCATAAGGTCCTATTGCGGCCAGGGTGATGACCAGTGGGGAATTCGTCCATCTACTAGTAGGAAAGGTTACTTATTGGTATCTTTGCCCGATCAGCAAGATATCAGGTTTATGCCAAGGTTTTTTCCTTTCCAAATTCATTGGATATTGCAACTCTGTTTATAATTTTCATAACAGAGGTTTTCAAGGAGTGTATGAAATGTATATATATAGGTGTATATATATATCGGGATTTAATGAAGTATCTCGTAACTTCATTATTTATAATGATATTCAAAGATTGAATCTATTCAAATCTTGTCTTGTAGTCTCATCTATGTGATGAACTTTTGAACTGATTATAACTTGAACGGTGGTAGTTCAAGTAATATTTGGAAAAGATATAAGTATATTGGGGTATCTTGTAACTTCATATTTTCAACTTATATCTAGTTAGTGATTATCTTATGCATATCAAAGATTTTTGGAAAACCGTTGAGACAAGGTTAGATATATGAGATCACCTTGCAACGATAGTTTATACAGTTATAAACGGGAACTCTGTGTATATTATACATGTCAGAGGATTTCAAAGATTTTGAAAAGTATATATGTATATATACTGAATATTTTGCGACTTCATCACATTAAGATATCAAACTTGGTTCATTTCTTTTGACCAAGACTTTCATGAGTACTATGAGAAGGCTCATATACTGTAAATCATTATACATATTATTTTGGTGGGCTTGCTGCTCACCCTTGCTTTCTTCTTTCATCACACAACAACAGATAGAAAAGATGAACAGGACCAAGCTCCCAATTCGCGAGCGGATAGGAAACGTTCCGCAGTTTCCTATAGGCATTGATGTCGCTGTAGCTGAGGAAGGAACTACCAATAGGCTAGGCTTCAACTTTTGATGTACCAGATTTATGTATATTTATGAATTGTAATAATGACAAAGAAATGTAAATTTATTCAGAAACCCTTTTAAGGTGTATTGGCATATAATTGTGGAATAAAACAACTTGTGTTATTTTTGAGTGTTCATCTCTGAGACTATAACTTGTGGTGTGTGTGTTTATTGTGGGGTCACAGTACAGAGTAGTTGATTATTTATTAAGATTGGGTGTTATTAAGGGAAATGGAACTCGTGACAACCCGGATCCTCGACCCCGAATTTGGGGGTGTTACAATTACTGCACATTTCCCGTGCCCACTAACCACTGTTTTGACTATTTACTGCGTGACAGGTGTCAAATGTCTGTTTTACTTCCAAAAAGAGCCGTTGAGTGGAAATAGTGTATATATTAGAGTTAAAAGATTTCACAATCTTTTACCTACTCTTACTTTATCTATTATTTCTTTTACTCTCTCTCTCTCTCTCTCTCTCTCTCTCTCTCTCTCTTTTTCTCTCTATTTTCTAACGGACTCTCCTACAAGCATTTTATCAAACACCTTTCGTACACACAACTTTTCACTTAATTTCTTACAGAAATGGCACCCAAGGACATCATCTATAATGGAGCCAAGTTTGTCCCCAATAACTACATGGCTATTCTCAACAAGGATGATGCTCCATCAGATCTTCATTTTATTCAAGATTTTCTGGCTAACAGTGAGATTGGGTATGCTTTGACCCAACCACAATTACTCTCAGGAACACAGATACTGGAGCTTTGGAGGACTGGTGTTAATGATGATGGTGGTTAAAATGGGTCCCCAAACATTATTTTCACAACAAGGGATGATGAGCATCTAGTTAACTTGTCAACTATTCGACAAGCTCTACACTTTCCAGAAAATTGCACTTTCAATGCTCAGATTGGAGCCACTTCTACAGGGTATGATGGCCAATCTTGGTTATGAGAAAAGTCTGTCCAAGATGGGACAGCTGAAGAGGCCATACATCAGAAGGGAATGGAGCTACTTCTTTGACTGCATCACCAGAGCTTTTACCAATAAATGCTTCAATTTTGATGCCATTCCCATTCTGAGTCAACAAATAGGGTATGCATTTCTAAATCAAACTCACTTTGATTATGCTACTGCTATTTTGGGTTCTATTGGGGATAGGATGAATGAGGAGCCAAATATTGTTTACTTTGCTAGATTTTGTCAACTTATTTACAGTTTTTGTTGTCCTGATAAGCTCTAAAACTTTAGTGAGACAATTCAACCTTTTAAACTTGCTAAAAGGGCCTTCACAGACTTGTTATCTAATGATAATAAGAAAGAGATACTAAGACCTCTTCAAATTTGTAATAACTCAAATTTTTGAGACCTTGTAAAATGTTTAATGAATAGTAACCCTGACGGACGGGAAAAACTTTTGAGCCCACACTATGTAGTGCATGAGAAAATGAGTTTCGAAGTTGATATTACGGTTATACGTACTAAACGAGTGTATGTAAACGCTATTAGTTTTCGAAGAAAACGAACTTTGAAAAACAACAGTATTTACGACTCATCGAGGATTACGGGAATCACAATATAATTACGAGATTAAAACCCTACGGATTTATATTAAAGTAGGATAAATAAAAATAAAAGGAATAAATACGAAAGGAATTACATCGCGAACCATTTACGAGTGAGTATTACGAAGAACATTTAAGTAACCGAGCGAACGCGTAAACGATTAAATAAATGTAACGCACTAACTAAACCATGGTTACTTCATCAAATAGTGAGCTAACCATAGGATGATCAAGCTAGCTAGAAAAATAGTGTGCTAAGGAAGCTAAACCTTGTAGTTAGCTTGTAAGCTAGCAAGCTACAAAGATTTGTCCCAAAGATTTGCAACCAAAAACCAACCTAGAATGCTATACTAGGAGAATAAAATCAATTGTAAAGATATCACCTCATCTTCCTAGAAGCAACCTAGCAAAGCGTCCAAGAGAAGCAACCAAGAGTAGTATAAATACCCCCCCATCCCAATTGCTTCCATTCGGCAATTTGAAGAAAAAAAAAGGGAATTCAAATTCAAATCTCCAAGTTCTAGCTCTTGTAAAATCATCCAATTAATTTTCAAGCCTCCTAGCAATTAAACTAAGGTAAGAAAATTATTTCATCTCTTTTTATCAAGGTTTGATGGGTGGAATAAATTCAAGAAACTCACTAGTGAATAGTATGAATAGTAACCTCTCTTTGGTTTCTTGATTTCAATGGTGGTTTTAGGTTCTAAAAATCATACCAAGAACTTCCAAGACTCCACCATCCTCAAGAACACATATCAAGCTTTCAATAAAGGTAAAAAATCTTTGGCCCAACTTTATTTAAGATTCATTTTAAGATCTATTTAGTATGTGATAGTAAACCTAGTATAATGAGTGTTATTGGTGAAATCTTGATGATTAAGTTAAATAGATTTAAGGTTGGTTGTTGTTGCCTTAAAAACATGATGTTCTTGAGAGGAATTTGTGTGTTGATAATGATATGATGATTGTTGGTGGTTGTGTTAAGAGTTAGGGTGTAAACAAAACCCCGATCATAAACGTAACTCCGTTAAAACCAACAAATCGTAACTTTAAGTTTCTGCAGAAAGTTCCGAAGTTGTAAACTGTAGTTTCTTGAAAATAACCTTTTTCTAGGATAGAAAATTTTATAAGGATCGTTTAGGCGCTTGAATCGCTTGATTCTGATTTACGGATCAAAAGTTATGGTCGTTTTACTAAAAGTGATTTACGCGACAAAAACTGCTACGAATCACGAACTTTGAAAATATAAAGGATAGACTTAAAAGTGTTCCTAAATCATGAAATATTTACAGAGAGTAAAATATTGAGTTTCCTAACTTCCATAAAAATTTCAAGTGAAAATAATGATTTCTCAATTTTATAAAAATATCGGAGCCAAGACCGCGCGAGTAGAAACCGTGAGAATCCATAAGCGGAGCCGACGGCGATAATAAGAATGAACCTATGATACTTAGGAAAATGAAGTGACCATAATGTGAATATGACTTAAAGGAATGATAAGGGTAGTGTAATTTGAGAGGGTGTATAATAAGTAGCGCATGAGTGCGGGTTGCCATAAATTAGAACGGAACCTAACGAAATAAAATGTGTTTATGGTTAAAGATTTCCGAGCGGAACATAGAGCATCCTCCACCTTGAGATACCCAGGCAAGTTTCTGAACCCAACTCCATTTTTGCTGTTGTGTTGTGAAAGAATGGTTTTATTATCATTGCATAAATACCATGTTTTCCATGATGCGTAGTTGTTGAATTTTTGCATAATATAGCGATGTTGTACGATAAGTATATATCGTGAAATGTTATTTCACTTTAAGCGTGACGTATTATATAAGACTGAGAGTCGGTCGGGATCTAAGATAAAACCCGGAAATCATTCTGGTGATATTATAGGACATTTATAAGTCCACAGTAGTACGTTTTAAAAGGGACTCGTCGTCCACTTACGAAACATTAAAACACCTCGAACTTTTATTAAAACGATTTCCCAACGATCATATTCCCTCAACTATATTTTATTGTTCGAATGATAAATATTATATACTTACTCCTTTATTATGGGAGTAGTATACTCCAACGTTTATTTATTTCAAACCCGATTAATCATTATAGATTATTAATTATGTAGACACAAACTAGTTGAGGAATATTATTTTAAATATTCTTTTAAAGAGTAAACCCATTCGAGGTTTAATTATGTGTCCATTATCATTTAATTATTTATTATTTATTAAACGGTTTATTATTGATTTAAAAATTATAGATCCTGATTTAAAATATACTTTCTGATTTCAGAATATCATTCGAATAATTTCAGATCGTTAGTGAATATTATCCCGACTTATTTAATATTTTGAATATAGTTTCAAAGAGAAACTTTTCCCCTTTATTAGTTATCTGTTGACAACGATCAACTCACATCCTTAGTACTTCTTCCGAAATTCTCGGAAGTACATATATACATATATATACACTTATATCTTAGAGAGATAATCTGTTTCTATCAACAAGCAAAACGCTTGGGAAATTTGATGTGGTTCGAGTTCTCGAGATTGATAGAATTCTTTTAAAGGACAAAGGAGGGGTAGACTCTGGTACTATGTGTGCTAGATGGACTACCAAAGGTACCGCAGGCGAAGGTACCCAGTGTACTCAGGAACTTGTGAAGTATGTGTATACCCGAAAATGGGACACGTAGCCCGAATGCGGCAAGGGTGATAAAAAAGGAAAACGAAGGTGTCATCCTTCTACTAGTAGAAAAGGTTACTATTATCGTATTATGACTGATCATCGTATACGGTGGCTCCAAAGAGTGTCCTAATTCTTCCAATTGGAATTGCGATGCAATACCGTAACCCAAGCCTAGGTGCTGGGATTACTATTAAGGTATTCGCAGGATATTAAAATTCCTTAAAGAATTGTTTTTATAAGAAGGTTTGTATCACCAAAGAAAACTATTTTCGAATAAAACATAATTATCATATATGATGTTATCATACAGTCATTTTCATACTGTACTTTATTATGCTGGGCATTATAGCTCACACTTGTTTTCTTAAATTGACACAACATAACAGTGAATCAAGATGCCTTCCATGAGAACCACTGCCAGGAAACGGGTAGGAAATGGCCAGCTATTCCGTAGATTGTTTAGTGCTGTACCACAGGTAGTCAGGATAAGTTGGATTAGTTTTCAGTTGTTTATAGTTCGGCTTATTTATAAGTATGACTTATGTAAGGTAAGAAACAAGAAACGTATATTTGGCCGGCGGACTAGCCTTACTTAAAGGTTCCTCCCCGGTAAGATTAATTACTTTTGGGTTGTAATAAATATCACTTGATGGTTGACAATTACTCTAGTTATGATGGTTCATTTCCAAGACAATAACCTGTAAGTGTGTGTATATGATAAGTGTGGGGTCGTGAAGCGTGAGTATTTATATACTGTAGTGTAAGTTGTGTGAGTTTAGATGGCGTGGCCTCCGAGACTCCTGACCCCAGGTTTTGGGGCGCCACAGAAATGGTATCAGAGCCAGGTTATCAAATCTTGGAAATGATAGGACATAAAATACGTAGACATAAGAATAATAAAATAATCAAATAGAGCTCAAGTTGAGTTCGTCGTCGGGCTACACGGGTAGTCTTGACTATTTTACCCTCAAGGGAATTCCGACTCTAAGTTAGTAACACCTTACCTATTGTGTCAGGTACCAGTGGAGCCTAGGAGGGAGGTTGATCCTGTTGATGATGTTATGATTCCTGAGCGTGACCCTATTACCGAGCCAGAGAGCCCACCCATTGATGATTCAGAGGATGACCTTACTGAGGATGTCCTAGAGGAGGAGACTAACCTTCCTGTCCCCATGGCTAATGGCGTAGTATGGAGGGATGTAGAGATGTACCCTCACCAGGCTATTCGCTCTCCTACACCATCCCCAGGGATCCAGAGCCCTATGCCCTATACTAATGATGATGAGGAGGAGGCGATATGTGCACAGTTCCACGAGGTTCATGATATATCCTCTAGCGACCCAGATTCACCTCTACCACCACCGGCGACCATGCATGTAGCCGTACACGACTGGGTAGTGGGTCAGCTTAATGCTGAGATCAATGCGGCATCTGCTCGTATTGCGGAGTTACGCCAGGCACTGACAGCTGAGAGAGCCACCCGACTAGGATACCCAGGAGATTTCAGAGCTGCTTCTCCAGCCATAGACCACAGAGAGATCGATGGGATCGAGCTCCGTACCAGGGTTCAGATGAGGATGACAACAGTGGGAGGATACATCCTGATAGTTAATGCAGAGCTGATGATTGCAGGAGTGATGAGGAGGGTGCGTGACCTCACTCGAAGTGATAGTGACTGAGTGACTAGTGTCTAGATATGGACCTTGAAGAAGGCTGGGAGACTTGTCACCAATTTTGATAGGATAGCTAGTAGCAGATAGCATTCCTAGCCCTTCAGGGTACACGGCTTATGTATTTTCATTTTAGTATTCAGGTCTAGTAGTGATAGATTATAATCAGGCATGTATGAACTCGACTAGTTGTTTCATCCCCAAGATATAAGTGGGAGATCTTATTAATATATATGTAAGCAGTTATTAAGAAATGATGTCTATATTATTGCACTTTATAAAAACCTGCTAGATAATAAATGACATGCTTACATATGAATAAAATAATCCAACTGTTATAATTACAACTATGTTGACCAATTTTCAATATCAAAACAATGCCACCCCGTAGAAGAGGAACCAGGGTACAGCCCGCAGAATCTATTAACCAACAACGAGGTGAACCTGACCCTGTAGTGAATGAGGAAAGTGAAGAAGAGCTAGACTATAATGAATATGATGAGGAAGGATATGTAGAAGAAGAGGCTGAGGATACCCATCCGGGAGGGAACCCCATGAATGAATTTATGGAACTGCTAAGAGCAAATCTGAACCAACAGCCTATTCCACCACAGCCACATGTTGCCCAAAAGACTGCAGCTACTGCCTTTAGAGCCTTCAAATCTCTCAAACCCCCAGAGTTTCTAGGATCTGCCGACCCCGTTGAAGCACGGGCCTGGCTCAAAGAGATAGAAAAGTCCTTCGAGATACTAGGTGTTGAGGAACGACACAAGACTATTTTCGTTTCTTACATGCTGAAAGGAGAAGCTAACTACTGGTGGGAGTCTAAAAGAAACCTAGAAACTGAAGCTGTGATTCTATGGGATAGATTTACCCGACTGTTCTTAGACAAGTATTTCCCTAGGTTTATGGAAACCAAGATGGAGATTAGGTTTCTGGAGTTGAAACAGGATAAGATGACGCTGGCAGAATATAAGGCCAAATTTACTGAGTTATCGAGATTTGTGCCTGAGTTTATGAATACCGAAGAAAAGAAAGCGCGAAGGTTTCAGCTTGGTCTGAAACAGTGGATACAGAACCGAGTAGCAGTGTTAGAGCTAACAGACTATGCCACCTTAGTACAAAAAGCCTCGATTGTTAAAGCTGGCAGTGAGCAGAGTGTGAAGGAAAAAGAAAATAGGAAATAGAAGATAGGAAGCCAAGTAATAGGAACCGGGAACAGGAGCCTTCCGATCAGGTTCATCAGGGGAGCGGTGTCCCAACCTGCACTAGGCCCCAGATTCAGAAAGGCCCCCAGCGAGAGTGTTGGCCAGGGCGGAGGACAATCTAGGGCAACGTTTCATAGCCAACCACGCGCCCTAATACCAGAATGTCAAACCTGTAAGAAGAGACACCTTGGAGTGTGTACCCAGACAAGAGCCCCTCTGAGATGTTACCAGTGTGACCAAATCGGACACCTTGCCAACAACTGCACCCGGCCCAATGTAACGTGTTTCCAATGTGGAAAGGTAGGACACATGAGAAAGGATTGCCTAACATTGAAGCCCCCGACCTCAGGGATGAGCAAAGCTGCATCCAACCGACCCCCAGCTGCTAGGACCTTCAACATGACTGTTCATGATGCTGTCCGAAACACTGACGTGATAGCAGGTACCCTTTTGTTAAATTCCGAACATGCAAATGTCATATTTGATTCTGGAGCAACCAAGTATTTTATATCTCAAGATTTTGCTAAAATGTTAAAACTTAATTCTATACCCTTATGTGAGATATTACGAGTGGAAATAGCAAACAAAGAAATAATTCCTGTAAATCAAGTACACCCTAAGTGCAAGTTGAAATTTGAAGGGAAGATCTTCGAGGTTGACCTAATCCCATTCGCATTAGGAGAATTTGATGTAATCTTAGGAATGGATTGGTTATCTAGTAACGAAGCGCAAATAGATTGTGAACGGAAGAAAGTAAAGATAAAAGTGCGGAATGAAAAAGAAGTAGTGTTTAAAGGTCAACAACAGAACCATAAATTTCTAACCATGCTACAGGAAAAAAGATTGTTAAGGAAAGGTAATGAGGCCTATTTGGCTTATGTGATAGATACCAAGAAGGAAGTCCCTAATATACAGGACATACCCGTAGTAAATGAATTCGAGGATGTATTTCCAGAAAACTTACCAGGATTGCCACCTGATCGAGAAATAGAGTTCGCTATAGAGTTAGCACCAGGAACGACACCAGTATCCAAGGCCCCATATAGGCTAGCCCCAGTTGAGATGAAGGAACTATCTTCTCAACTGCAAGAGTTATTAGATAATGGAATGATAAGGCCCAGTGTGTCACCATGGGGAACGCCAGTACTGTTCGTAAAGAAAAAGGACGGCAGTATGAGATTATGCATAGACTATCGAGAGCTGAATAAGCTGACTATTAAGAATAGGTACCCTCTCCCCAGGATTGATGACCTTTTTGACCAACTCAAGGGAGCTGTACATTTTTCCAAAATATATTTAAGAACAGGATATCACCAGTTGAAAATCAAACCGGAAGATATACCGAATATTGCTTTTCGCACTAGGTGTGGACATTATGAGTTCTTCGTTATGTCGTTTGGGTTAACCAATGCACCCATAGCCTTTATGGATTTGATGAACAGGGTGTTCAAAAAGTACCTGGATATATGTGTCATAGTTTTTATCGATGATATTCTGAACTACTCAAAGACAGAGCAAGAACACACAGAACATTTGAAGATAGTCTTAGAAATTTTGAGGAATGAAAAATTGTATGCCAAGTTCTCGAAATGCGAGTTTTGGTTAAGAGAAGTTCAGTTTTTAGGACATGTGGTGAGTAGCAAAGGAGTTTTAGTTGACCCTTCCAAGATAGAGGCGGTATCCAATTGGGAAAGACCAACTACTCCAATGGAGGTTAGGAGTTTTGTGGGTTTAGCAGGATATTACCGAAGTTTCGTGCAAGATTTTGCTAAAATATCCGGTCCACTGACTAGATTTACCCGGAAGACAGAAAAGTTTGTATGGATAGAGAAATGTGAGGAGAGTTTTCAAGAACTGAAAAGGAGGCTGGTGTCAGCACCAGTCCTCGCTCTTCCCGATGGAAAGGGAGAGTTTGTAATATACAGTGACACATCGCTTAAAGGATTAGGATATGTACTGATGCAGTACGGAAAAGTTATAGCATATGCCTCTCGGTAATTGAAGGAATATGAGAGGAGATACCCTACGCATGATCTAGAATTAACAGCCATAGTGTTTGCCCTAAAAATTTGGAGACACTACCTATACGGTGAGAAATGTGAGATCTACACTGACCATAAAAGCCTCAAATATATTTTCACTCAAAAGGAACTGAACATGAGACAGAGGAGATAATTAGAGTTGATAAAAGACTACGACTGTGAAATTTTGTATCACCCGGGTAAAGCCAATGTGGTGGATGACGCCCTTAGTAGGAAGGAAAGACTCAAGATGATAATGACATCGGAGGAGTTGATTAAGGAATTTGAGAATATGGAAATTGACGTGAGGATGACCGGTAGGGGAACGAAAGGATTATTTGAGATTAAGCTAGTGCCAGAGCTGACTGAAAAGATACGAGTATGTCAGGATAAGAAGATGAGTGAGGAAAGAGGAAAATTGACCGGTGAAGAAGTGAGATGCGAGAAGGATGAGAAAGGGATCATGAGTTATGCGTCCCGAATTTGGATTCCAAATGTGCAAGAGTTAAAAGATGAGCTGCTACACGAAGGGCACAGCTCTAGATATTCAATCCACCCAGGAAGTATGAAAATGTACCGTGACCTTAAGGAATATTATTGGTGGCCTAACATGAAGAGAGAAGTACCATAGTGTGTCAGCAAGTGCTTGACATGTCAGAGAGTGAAGGCTGAACATCAGCGACCTAGTGGACTATTACGACCCCTAGAGATTCCGGAATGGAAATGGGAGCATATAGCCATGGATTTTGTGACAGGCTTACCAAGAACAAAGGCCAATCATGATGCCATATGGGTTATCATAGATAGATTGACCAAGTCTGCACACTTCCTACCAATCAACGAAAGATATACCGTAGACAAGTTTGTAGATATTTACTTGAAGGAAATTGTAGTAAGACACGGCGTTCCTGTAGCCATAGTGTCAGAAAGAGACCCAAGGTTTAATTCCCGATTTTGGAGAAGATTCCAGGAATGCCTAGGCACCGGACTAAACATGAGTACCGCTTACCACCCCCAGACTGATGGACAAAGCGAAAGGACTATTCAGACTCTAGAAGATATGCTACGAGTATATGCCATTGATTTCAAAGGAAATTGGGATGACCACTTACCCCTGATCAAATTTGCATACAATAATAGCTATCACGCTAGCATAGGAATGCCCCCGTATGAAGCTCTTTACGGAAGAAGATGTCGCTCTCCCCTGTGTTGGGATGAAGTTGGAGAACACAAGATATTAGGACCAGAGTTAGTCCAGCAGACCAGAGAAATGGTAGGACTCATCAGGAAAAGACTGGTAGCAGCCCAGGACAGACAAAAGAAGTACACCGACCAGACCATGAAGGATAGGGAATATGAAGTAGGAGATTCTGTGCTATTGAAGGTATCTCCGTAGAAAGAAGTGATGAGATTTGGAAAGAAAGGGAAGTTGAGTCCCAGATTCATAAGACCCTTTGAAATTTTAAGGAGAATAGGACCTCTAGCTTACGAGCTCGCCTTGCCTCCTAATTTGAAACAAGTACACAACGTGTTCCACGTGTCCATGTTAAGGAAGTACCATACAGATGCACGACATGTAATAGAATACGAGCATGTAGATTTACAACCAGACCTGACCTACATCGAGCAGCCACAAAGGATAATGGACCAGAAAGAACAAGTGCTGATGTACAAGACTGTGAAGCTGGTTAGGATCTTATGGAGAAATCAAAATGTCGAAGAGTCAACTTGGGAACTTGAAGACACAATGAGGAGTAGATATCCCCACTTATTTTCTAACTGATTCCGGGACGGAATCCTTGTTAGAGGGGAAGACTGGAATAACTCGAATTTTTGAGACCTTGTAAAACATTTAATGAATAGTAACCCTGACGGACGGGAAAAACTTTTGAGCCCACACTATGTAATGCATGAGAAAATGAGTTTCGGAGATGATATTACGATTATAGTACTAAATGAGTGTATGTAAACGCTATTAGTTTTCGAAGAAAACGAACTTTCAAAAACGACAATATTTACGACTCGTCGAGGATTACGGGAATCACAATATAATTACGAGATTAAAACCCTACAGATTTATATTAAAGTAGGATAAATAAAAATATAAGAAATAAATACGAAAGGAATTACATCACGAACCATTTATGAGTGAGTATTACGAAGAACGTTTAAGTAACCGAGCGAACGCGTAAATGATTAAATAAACGTAACGCACTAACTAAACCATGGTAAGGAAGTAACCATGGTTACTTCATCAAATAGTAAGCTAACCATAGGATGATCAAGCTAGATAACAAAATAGTGTGCTAAGAAAGCTAAACCTTGTAGTTAGCTTGTAAGCTAGCAAGCTACAAAGATTTGTCCCTAAGATTTGCAACCAAGATTCAACCTAGAATGCTATACTAGGAGAATAAAATCAATTGCAAAGATATCACCTCATCTTCCTAGAAGCAACCTAGCAAAGCATCCAAGAGAAGCAACCAAGAGTAGTATAAATACCCCCCCCCATCCTAATTGCTTCCATTCGGCAATTTGAAGAAAAAAAGGGGAATTCAAATTCAAATCTCCAAGTTCTAGCTCTTGTAAAATCATCCAATTAATTCTCAAGCCTCCTAGAAATTAAACTAAGGTAAGAAAATTCTTTCACCTCTTTTTATCAAGGTTTTATGGGTGGAATAAATTCAAGAAACTCACTAGTGAATAGTATGAATAGTAACCTCTCTTTGGTTTCTTGATTTCAATCCCAACTTTATTTAAGATTCATTTTAAGATCCATTTAGTATGTGGTAGTAAAACTAGTATAATGAGTGTTATTGGTGAAATCTTGATGATTAAGTTAAATAGATTTAAGGTTGGTTGTTGTTGCCTCAAGAAAATGATGTTCTTGAGAGGATTTCATGTTTTGATAATGATATGATGATTGTTGGTGGTTGTGTTAAGAGTTAGGGCGTAAACGAAACCCCGATCGTAAACATAACTCCGTTAAAACCAACAAATCGTAACTTTAAGTTTCTGCAGAAAGTCCCGAAGTTTTAAACTGTAGTTTCTTGAAAAATAACCTTATTTTAGGATAGAAAATGTTATAAGGATTGTTTAGGTGCTTGAATCGCTTGATTCCGATTTACGGATCAGAAGTTATGGTCGTTTTACTAAAAGTGATTTACGCGACAAAAACTGGTACGAATTATGAACTTTGAAAATATAAAGGATAGACTTAAATGTGTTCATAAATTATGAAATTTTTACAGAGAGTAACATATTGATTTTCCTAACTGTCATAAAAATTTCAAGTGAAAATAATGATTTTTCAATTTTATAAAAATATCGGAGCCGAGACCGCGCGAGTAGAAACCGTGAGAATCCATAAGCGGAGCCGACGGTGATAATAAGAATGAACCTAAGATACTTAGAAAAATGAAGTGAACATAATGTGAATATGACTTAAAGGAATGATGAGGGTAGTGTAAGTTGAGAGAGTGCATAATAAGTAGCGCATGAGTGCGGGTTACCGTAAATTAGAACGGAACCTAACGAAATGAAATGTGTTTATGGTAATAGATTTCCGAGCGGAACCTAGAGCATCCTCCACCTCGAGATACCCAGGCAAGTTTCTGAACCCAACTCCATTTTTACTGTTGTGTTGTGAAAGAATGGTTTTATTATCATTGCATAAATACCATGTTTGCCATGATGATTAGTTGTTGAATTTTCGCATAATATAGCGATGTTGTACGATAAGTATATATCGTGAAATGTTATTTCGCTTTAAGCGTGACGTATTATATAACACCGAGAGTCTGTCGAGATCTAACATGAAACCCGGAAATCATTCCGGTGATATTATAGGACAGTTATAAGTCCATAGTAGTATGTTTTAAAAGGGACTCATCGTCCACTTATGAAACATTAAAACACCTCGAACTTTTATTAAAACGATTTCCCAACGAGCATATTCCCTCAACTATATTTTATTGTTTCAATAATAAATATTATATACTTACTCCTTTATTATGGGAGTAGTATACTCCAACGTTTATTTATTTCAAACCCGATTAATCATTATAGATTATTAATTATGTAGACATAAACTAGTTGAGGAATATTATTTTAAATATTCTTTTAAAGAGTAAACCCATTCGAGGTTTAATTATGTATCGATTATCATTTAATTATTTATTATTTATTAAAGGGTTTATTATTGATTTAAAAATCATAGATCCTGATTTAAAATATACTTTCTGATTTCAGAATATCATTCGAATAATTTCAGATCGTCGGTGAATATTATCCCGACTTATTTTATATTTTGAATATAGTTTCAAAGAGAAACTTTTCCCCCTTATTAATTATGTGTTGACAATGGTCAACTCACATCCTTAGTACTTCCTCCAACATTCTCGGAAGTACGTATATACATATATATACACTTATATCTTAGAGAGATAAGTTGTTTCTATCAACAAGCAAAACGCTTGGGGAACTTTGATGTGGTTCGAGTTCTCGAGATTGATAGAATTCTTTTAAAGGACAAGGGAGGGGTAGACTCTGGTACTATGTGTGCTAGATGGAATACCAAAGGTACCGCAGGTGAAGGTACTCATTGTACTCAGGAACTTATGAAGTATGTGTATACCCGAAAATGGGACACGTAGCCCGAATACGGCAAGGGTGATAACCGGGATACGAAGGTGTCGTCCTTCTACTAGTAGAAAAGGTTACTATTATCGTATTACGACTGATCATCATATACGGTACCTCCAAAGAGTGTCCTAATTCTTCCAATTGGAATTGCGATGCAATACCGTAACCCAAGCCTAGGTGTTGGGATTACTATTAAGGTATTCGCAGGATATTAAAATCCCTTAAAGAATTGTTTTCATAAGAAGGTGTGTATCACCAAGGAAAACTATTTTCAAATAAAACATAATTATCATATATGATGTTTTCATACAGTCATTTTCATACTGTACTTTATTATGCTGGGGATTATAGCTCATACTTGTTTTCTTATATTGACACAACACAACAGTGAATCAAGATGCCTGCCATGAGAACCACAGCCAGGAAACGGGTAGAAAATGGCCAGATATTTTGTAGATTGTTTGGTGTTGTACCACAGGTAGTTAGAATAAGTTGGATTAGTTTTCAGTTGTTTATAGTTCGGCTTATTTATAAGTATGACTTATGTAAGGTAAGAAATAAGAAACGTAAATTTGGCCAGACTAGCCTTGCTTAAAGGTTCCTCCCTGGTAAGATTAATTACTTTTGGGTTGTAATAAATATCACTTGATGGTTGACAATTACTCTAGTTATGATGGTTCGTTTCCAAGCAATAACCTGTAAGTGTGTGTGTGTGTGATAAGTTTGGGGTCGTGAAGCGTGAGTATTTATGTATTGTAGTGTGAGTTGTGTGAGTTTAGATGGCGTGGCCTCCGAGACTCCTGACCCTGGGTTTTCAGGCGCCACAAAATTCCTGAATCTGTAAAATAGTTCTTAGTAAACTCTGACCCCAACACATACACACCCAAATTTCTTGAAGTTGCACCTTCTCAACCATCAACACCTACACAACCTACCAATACTCAACCAGCTCAATCTTCTCAAACTCAACCACAGCCTACCATCAGAACCTATTTCCAAACAGCACAATCTTCTCAACCACAACCATCAGCACCTACTACCAAACCAACCTATAGTACTTCCCAAAAGTTGCCAGTTGTAAAATCTGCTACAACATCTAGACCTAAACCTTCAAGAGCAAAATCTGTTCCTCAATCTCCACCAAGGAGAAAGAGAAGGCTGATTTTGAGAGATGAATCAGATGAAGATGAGCAGGCACAGGTTTCCACATCAGAACCTGTAGAAATGGAAGCTGAAAATGTAATTTTTCAGAAGGAGGTAGAAGCTGAAAAGGAAATTTTTCAGAAAGGGGTAACTCCTCAGAAACAGACTGAAGTTGAGGGTTCTGGTATTTTAAAAAGGAAAAGAACTTCAAGTTCTGATGCTGCTCAAGCAACTCCTCCACCATCCAGAAGAACAAATAAGACAAGGGCAGGTGTGCATATGGCACAAATTCAATTTGAAGATGCCGAGGAAGGGGATCAGGAATCTTTGATCTCATCAGAACCAATAGTGATTGAAGCTTTGCCACCTCCACCTCAAGCTGAAGATACTATTCAAGATGAAACTGTTACAGTTGAAGATTCAGGATTAAGTCCTGAAATTGATATTCACAGGCTGAACATACCAATTGTCTTATATCTGGAAGCACCAGCAAATGAGCCAACTCCACCTATTTCTCCACTAAATACCGAAGTTCCTACCACACCAATTTTGGATGTGGAAACAGATGAAGTTATACCAGAATCACCTTCAGTGACACACACTTTAGTACTGTCAGAAGATGATGAGCTTCTAGAAAGTTCTGGAGACAGTGCTTCAGTAAACACTCCAGCTCAAATTCTTGGAAAGGAGGCACTGCTTAAAAAGTTTGTTGAAGAAGATGCTCCTATTCCATGGGAAGAAACTCACAGAGGAGTTGAATGGACTAAGAAGTGGAATGAATCTGACTTCATTCCCAACTTAAAAGTTCTGTCAGATCATATTGCAAAAGATGATGAGTTGTTGACAAGTTCTGATTTCAAAGCTCAACTTAAAGTCACAGCTCTCAGTACTAAAAGTCTTCAAGGTCAATACTCCATTACTCATGCCAAGGTTGATAAACTACAGGAAAATTGTAATAACCCCAATTTTTGGAATTTTTGAAACCCTTATGAATAGTGAGTTTGCCGATTATGCTGAATAAGAAAACTTTTCATACCACACTATGTAGGGGTTCTTTTATTGATCTTCTGAGATATTATTAGTACTCTATGTGGTATATAAGTGTATGTAAAGATCGTCAGAATCCAAATCCGAACACTTTGATTTTTCCCGAAAATCCACCAGATACCGAAAGAATTGAGTATAAGGTAACATGGTTAAAGGGATTTAAATTCAAGGATTATAAGAGAGGATCATTAAAGGATTATAAGATATTGAGAAAGATTTAGGGGAACCCAAGTAATAAGATCCCGGATGTTATCCCTCAAACAACGAAAGAGAACAGAGTTAAGCGAACCGTAAAACAAATAAACGACCAAGGGACAAGCACATACAAGTAGAATGGGAAGGAAGCTTCCAAGAAAAGCTAAAACAAGTGGTTAAAAGAGAAGGTGACATCATCAAACCTTAAGGGAAAGACATGTGGCTTGGAGGTAAGGTCATCCAAGTGATGTCATCATTTTATCAAAGCAATCTCCACCAAGTATTCATTTCACAAACACCAAAATCAAAAGCAACCAAAACAAACTCATTTCTTTTCTTCCCCCATCTATTGCTCTCGGCTTTTCCATGAAAAGCAAAGGAAAAATTTCAAAAATCAAGCTACACACCTTCATAATTCAAGAGGTTTGTTTCTTTAGCTTCCATAATTCATAACTTAGATGAGCCATAAGTTTAAGCTCAAGATTCCATGTTTAACATAGCTAATCAATTCATCAAAGTTCTTGGTGAATAGTGTTTTTCAAGAACTTGAAATTTTGTTCTTGAGTTTTTGTTTAGATTAAGCTTTGGTAAGGACTTTCGAGGGTGATTCCAAGCTCCTTAGTTACTCTCACTCACCAAGGAAGGTATAATCTCTTAACCTAGCATTGTTATTGAATATTAAGAGATTATTATGAGTAGGATAGTTCATGAGTAGCATGGTGATTGAATATGTAGAGATTAGTTGGTTTTGTGATGTTTTTGGAGTTGTAAATCTTGGTTATTAGTTAATGAACTTAAGAATAGTTTTAGTTCATGTTTGAGAATAATATAAATTGGAGAACTTGAGGTGTTGGGGCTGTTTTAGTAATGTATGTATGGAGTTTGGTTGTATGGTTGAATTGTGATTGAATTGTGGTTGATTTGGAGTAGGATAAAATTTGGTAATCGCGTAAACATAGCCATCGTAATGTCCAATTTACTTTAGACTGTTTTTGTTCTTAACATCAAGACCAGAGGACTCACTGTTAGGTTTTGACCATTGCCATGATTAGATAGTTCATTTTACGAGCTTCGTTTTGATATGTGGTTCGTTTGAATCCGATGTACGGTTTAGGAGAAATGACCGTTTTAAGTAACGGCGTTTCGTGAACGAACCATTACCCCTCGCCTTACTTTGAAACCTTGATTAAGGACTTTAAATGACTAATTGGGATATGAAACAATTATTTTAAGTGGATTAGGAAGTTGTTAAGGTACTCGTGAAAGAATCGCCTTAAAACTCTTAATGGTTAATTTATTAAAAATGGTGGAGCCGAGGGTACTCGAACGACTTAGGTGATTCATTAAGCGTAGGAGTGACCATAAGCGAACGTTAGGGTTCAATTGGTTAAAGTCTAGTTTCTTAAGCGACCGGGGTTTAATTCTAACTTATGTTGTTGTTCATAGGTTATCGGACCCACTCTAAGCTTAAGTCTATCCGGGAGCACTTAGGCAAGTTTTCTACCTGTTATACTGTTGTGGTGATGTATATATTTATATGCATTATCTTGTGATAGATGCATGTTGGTTAATTAGAAAATTTTGCGATATATTGAAGCATGCTGAGATGGTATATATATGCATGTCTGTTTCGTAATCTGGTTATCTATCTGTTGATTTCAATGCTTATAGTTGCATAATACCTATGCTAGAGATAAGCAGTAGTTGCGTATACCCTTAGTATAGAGGACCCAAAGGTGAACATTTTTCTAAACCGGGAGTCGATGTTCCCGAGTATAATATATATATATATATTGATATAGTTTTTAAAACTATTAATCGAATAAGGTTTATTCGATAACTTTATTTTATTTATTTAATGAATATTATTTTGAATTTTCATTCGAGGATTTATGACTCCGTTATTTTATTTGATGAATATTATTTTTGAATATTCATTCGAGGATTTATGACTCCGTTATTTTATTTAATGAATATTATTTTTGAATTTTCATTTGAGGACTTATGACTCCGCTTATTTACTAAATATTATTTTTTATTTTATTAAAGAATAATGTTTCGATAATCAAACTTATTTTCGATTATTCAAATAAAGATAGTACTTTCGTATAAGTATATCTTTGGTTATTCGTTATTCATTTCAAGTATGAGTTTTTTTTAAAACTTCTACTTCAATTATTTTTATAAAGATTATCCTTTATAGGAATATTATTTAATAATAATATTCAGATATTTTCTAATATATCGGGACTGATTTATTTCATTAAATCAGTATTACTCCAAACATTCTTAAAAATATTTTCGAGTCTTCAAAATAATTTTTAAAAGTTAGAGCGGATCCCAAAACTCATTTTGATATTTAAGATCTTCCTTTCGAAGGAGATTTAAATACTCGCTCAAAACCTGAGGGATCCGACTCAGTGGTGTATTTTACATTTGCAACGAGGTTGCTGTTTTGAGAAAAAATCTCGGTTACTTGCCCAACGTTCGGGAAGTAAGTTCATCTATTTGAGTCGGCATAAGCAACATGGGCTCAGTGGGCGTCCATTAAAGTGTAAGTGGCTCAGTGGGAGTCCATCAAATGCGTAAGTGGCTGAGTGGCAGTCCAACATAAGGTCCTATTACGGCCAGGGTGATGACCAGTGGGGAATTCGTCCATCTACTAGTAGAAAAGGTTACTTATTGGTATCTTTGCTTGATCAGCAAGATATCCGGTTTATGCCAAGGTTTTCTCCTTTCCAAATTCATTGAATATTACAACTCTGTTTATAATTTTCATAACAGAGGTTTTCAAGGAGTGTATGAAATGTATATATATATAGGTGTGTATATATATATATCAGGACTTAATGAAGTATCTCGTAACTTCATTATTTATAATGATATTTCAAAGATTGAATATATTCAAGTCTTATCTTGTAGTCTTATCAGTGTGATGAACTTTTGAAACTAATTATAACTTGAACGGTGGTAGTTCAAGTAGGATTCGGAAAAGATATAAGTATATTGGAGTATCTTGTAACTTCATCTTTTAAACTTATATCTAGTAAATGTTTATCTTATGCATATCAAAGATTTTCAGAAAAACATTGAGACAAGGTTAGATATATGAGATCACCTTGCAACGATATTTTTATACAGTTATAAACTGGAACTCTGTGTATATTATACATGTCAGAGGATTTCAAAGATTGTGAAAAGTTTATATGTATGTATATACTAAATATTTTGTGACTTGGTCGCGTTAAGATATCAACTTGGTTCATTTCTTCTTAACCAGGACTTTCTTGAGTACTTTGAGAATGCTCATATATTGTTAATTATTATACATATTATTTCGGTGGGCTTGTTTCTCACCCTTGCTTTCTTCTTTCATCACACAACAACAGATAGACAAGATGAACATGATCAAGCTCCAAATTCGCGAGCGGATAGGAAACATTCCGCAGTTTCCTGTAGGCGTTGATGCCGCCGTAGCTGAGGTAGGGACTACCAATAGGCTAGGTTTTCAACTATTGATGTACCAGACTTATGTATAATATGAATTGTAATAATGGTAAAGAATATGTAAATTTATTCAGAAACCCTTTTGAGGTGTAATGACTTATAATTGTGGAATAAAATGACTTGTGTTATTTTTGGTATTTACCTCTAAGACTATAACTTGTGGTGTGTGTATATTGTGGGGTCACAATACGCAGTAGTTGGTTGACTGTTAAGATTAAGTATTGATAAGGGAAATGGAACTCGTGACAACCCGAATCCCCGACCCCGGATTTGGGGGTATTACAGAAATGGTATCAGAGCTAAGCGTTATAAACCTCAGAGATGATGTGACGTTAAGATAATAAGTTCACTAAGAAAATAAGAACTCTTGCCAAGTTCATAGTCGGGCTACCTAACGTAGTACTGACAGTTAAAACCCTTACGGGAACCCTTATAAATATTATGATAGTAACATAGTTCATTCTCGTATAGGGCAGCGGGGCACCGAACCCTGAGGTTCAGGAGCATCAGCATGAGGATGTTTTATTACATATTGGAGATCAAATTGTGAATCCAATAGAGTACCCTAACGAGGGACCGAATGAGATTCATATTAAGAATATTGCGGTTGAGGATGTTATCCCAGAAGGCATTGTTGCTGAGGAGGATCTCGTGGAGGATCCTAACGAGAATGAAGAGAGGACCGCTGAGGAATTGATGACCGTAGTCAGGGCGACTACCAGAGCTAGAATGGCCGCGAGGGTGGCACTAGAGGATGAAGAGTTACCAAGGGCACAAAGGATAATGAGTGCAGAAGGAGTGGGGCCTTCCACGGCAACAATTATACCAGTGTCAGACCCTCTTCCAGAGGTTCCTGTAGACATCCATGAGGTTCCACCAATTCCTGTTCCCTCCCCTGTACAGAGCCCAGCACCTACTGAGGAAATGCCACATTTATCTCTTGCACCATTGTCACTTGATACCGTGCTTGGTTATCCATTTGGATCTCCTGGGACTTCACCACCTGCACCCCATGGACTGCTAGATGCTACCACTCAGGCTTCTCTTATCGCCGATTATTATATGACTTTGGGTGGCCTGTCTAAGGCCCGTAATGTTAGGAGTGATCTGTTGGCTCGACTTACTGCACCGAGGATTGAGGGCGGGGTACTTCCGGCAGGATTAGCTTATAGCATGGAAAGGATTGAGGCTACCACCCTTGTTACAGCTAGAGGCCATCTTGAGGGTCAGATTGATCCAGCTCTACTTGCAACTATCTTAGACCCCATCACCGCTTTAATGGAGCAGGTTAGGGATGTCGTGCGTGCCCGCATTTCTTGATCCATAATAGTGTGCAGAGTCTGACCAATCTGACAAGGATTTCATGCAGCACCACTTTTGGAAGATTAGCCTAAGTTATGAATGATTAGTTTTTAATGACTAGATGATTATCTATGGTAGTACTTTTGGGATAGAAGCGATCAGATCAAATGATGTAATTCTTTTTAATGTGTTTAGTTGTTGTACCCTCGAACAAATGGTTAAGTATATATTCATTAATTTCAATTCAGATCAGTTTGTTTGTGATAAGTTCATATTATTAATTGCGCTGTTAACACTTAAGAGAGTGTCATGAAGTTTATAGAACTTGAGAATTCATAATTTGCAATCATGCAAGGATTGAACGAGGGAAAGACTTAAGCAAAGTAAGTAAGACAAATATCCAGAGATTCTCAAAAATTTTCCAAGAATTATGCCCCCACGAGGAATAAGATTAGGGGCAAACCTTGAATGTGATAATCAGGGAGGTCGCAATTAAGATATAAGGAACCCAGAACATAATGAAGTGGAAAACAAGGATTTTAACGTATAAGATAACTCCAAGTATGGGAGAAGGTTAAAAGATTTCATACTAAGGAAACAGAAAATCGAGTAAGAAAAGGAGACCCAAGATGGTACTCCTATACGGCAATTCATGGACCTGTCTAAAAAGAACTTAGACTATTATCCCCAACCACCACCCTGAGGAGACAGTGCAGTGGGAAATTCTTTCAGGACCTTTAAGTCGCTAAGCTCTCAGAATTCCAAGGAACAAGCGAACCCAGTAGAGGCGAGAGCCTGGCTACAGGAAATATGGGAATCATTTGAGATTCTAAATAAGTGATGAAGCACAAAAGACTGTTTTGTCACTTACCTTCCTAAGAGAGAGGCCACCCGCTGGTGGAAGGCTAAGGAAGATAGAGAGATAGTGTAAAAGCTTTAGAGCCAGAACAAAGGCGGACGAGTATGATGAATTATGAATCTAAGTTGTAAAAGTTGTAAAGATTCATTCTGAGGACAAGAATCCCAGAACGACGTGATGTTTGAAGTAAATAATTAGTGGGTTCATGAAATGATTGTAAGAGAAAGGAAAATAAAAAGAAACTGAAGTGGAAAGGAATATAAAGGCAATAGAGTTTGAGGAATGATAAGGGAGTTGTGTATGAGGAAACCCAAAAGAATCATAGTAATAGAAATAGAAAAGTATGTGATCGTCAGGATGAGGATGATTCACTATGAGTTAAAGTTGATGGTTGAAGGCATAAGAGATGTACATATTATACCCCCTTTAAGTTGGGAGAATTCAAGGAAACCTTGAGATAGTTCGAAGGATAAATAATGAGACGCGGATAGACTGAGGAGACAAGAAAGTAGGAAATTAGGAAAATTGGATGAAGGAAGTGACCTTCAAGAATGTGAACTGTAAGACCGGTGGCATGATACCCAGAAAGGGAGACGCCAGGTATGAAAGACATCCCAACATTGAGATGACTGTTCAGATAAACAACAAAAGTAAATGAGGAATTATTAAGAAGAAGTTCACGTTGAACACGACCAATATCTTCCAGGACATCCCTGTTGTCATTACCAAATTAGGCAAGCAAAGCGGAAAAAAAACCGTTGTTATCTTTTGGAGGCCATATGGATTGACCTCAGTTTGAATAAGGATGCTATTGTGAAATTAAGTGTAGACTATCGAAGTGAGAATGATTGAATAAGGTAATCTATCAAGTATATATGACTTGATTTACCCATGGAAGAGTGTAAGTATCTTTTAAAGGTGGAATTAAGGATAAAACCCCGATAACTTGAAATGAATCCTAGGGGAATGCATAAAGGTTGGCATTTCACCCTTAATAGGGACAGTATGAGTTTTGACAGTATGAATTGGAAAGGATTAAGGTAACAACAACCTTTAAAGATCAGTAGAGAAATTTTTCAAAAATACTTAAACAATGGTTCTAGTATTAGTAAATGGTATTTTGATATGCCCTGTACCTAGGGAATACAGGAGGAACGATTTAAGGATAACCTTAGAGGTTTTATAAGGAGAAAGGTAATATTCGAAGTTCTCAAGAATAGAAATTTGATAAAGGAAAAATGTCGTAATTATAATAATGCCAGGTGGGCACGTGTTAAACCATAAGAAGTATAGATTGAACCAATGAAGGTCAGAATTATTAAAGCAAGAAGGGCCCAAGATAAAAGACGTCCTAAGTACGATCGAGAGTTAGCCATGATAATGTTTACATTTAAAGACTAAGGCAATAACTTATGGAAAAATGGTGATATATATTTTTTTTACCAAAGCGTAAGGAAGAGCATTTTCACACAAGCAGTGATTGGAAATGAGGTAGAAAATTTAGTTGGAGGTCATTTAAAAGACATTGATTGTAAGGAAATTTTACTATCAGGAAAGGCCAAAGAGGTGGCCGACACTTTAAATGTAAGAGGATAATTATAGGCGTTCGTGCCACAGGAATACAGTGATGATGGTTGAAGCCGTGAAGGTTGTATTATGGTTTGAAAGATTGACATTCCTTCTGATGATTGTGCGATACTCAACCGTGATAGTAGTTTGGTAAAGATTTAATTTATGAAATCGCCGTGAGCGGGCTATCTATCTTATAAGGTCATATCTTGAGATAAGCCAGGACCATGTTACGAAAGGACTAAATGAACCTTTGAGCTTCATGTCTCCTAATAAAGACATATGGTTAATAATGGTATTAACCTGCTATCGGTGCTTTTATTGAAACTCTTCTGCAATTTTATCTGCTTCATGTCATATGTACGCCAAGTTCAGGAGTGTTCTTCATGAATCATTTAAGGGTGATTATGTTGCCTCCTTAGAAGAATCCGATACGACATGTATGGACTCCATATGGTTAGCTATTAAGATTTCATAGAAAATGAATGACTACAGTAGGTCAGTGGTGGACCATAGTAATGCAACAATGATTCTGCGAGTAATGAGCTGATTACAACCGTGAGAGTTGTATTGGAATGGATGTTGAGATTGAGTACCCCTAATGGGGTCGTGTTGATATATAAGTTATCATTGATAGACTACCTAGTGGAGTATTTACATATTATATATTTATTCCCTCTTATGAATAGGGAGTCGTATTACTATACGAGGAAGATTGCGGTGCAAGCATAGAATTCTAGTATCGATGATGTGAAGAATGAGATCCCAGATTCGATTTTCGATGTCGAGGGAGTTCAAAGTGATTGTGTATAAGATCGAGCAAGAGCATGGGTCCATAGAATGATGGACAGAATATCAAAAATATTTAGGCATGTGAAATACGATGCTATAATACCTGATGTTGATATATATACGTATATGATTTGTTCTCCTATGACAAACCTCTATAGTTCAGAGGTAGATTCCAAGCCAGATATTTTGTGGCAGTATATTTTATATATATACAATTCTCTTCAATTCGTTCTTTTCTCTCCTTTTCATTTCATATAAGCTGAGAAGAACAACCCTTCCAGAAGGGGAGGTATTGCCGAATGACTATCTATCTGTGTGATAGAAGCCTAGTAGGGTACCATCTATTGTTTAATTGCTTGTCAAGTACTAAAGGCTGACAACCTTCTGTACTAACTATGCGATATAACAAGTGTTCATGATCATAGTGATATCTCAATAAATTCTTTTACTTCTATATGAAGGACCAAGCTTTCGAAGATGGAAGCAGCTAAAGGAAGTAGTATCAGTACGGTGGTATTCCGATTCTAACGCGTTCGTGATACTAAGGCTGACGTGGTTATTAAAAGGTTGTAGAACGCTAACGAGCAAAAGTGTAACCAGTATAGTATTATGTACGGAAGATAGTAATGACTACAAACTGGAAAAGAATGGGTATTGAGAAGCAAAAGCCATAGTGCTAGAAGCTATGATGAGAGTCTGTACAATAGACTTGAATGAATTTAGAATGATCACTTAATGCGGATTGAGTTTTCTTACGACAAAAGATCATATGTCATTATCGAGATGTCGCCTTATGAGATCCTTGAGGGAAGACAATGTCGATCTCCCTTATGTTAGGATGAAGTTGCTCTAGCGCAAGATGCTCGGACCCGCAGTAGTCTAAAGGACCAAGGATATAATAGATCTAATCAGAGGACGGCTGATAGTAGCCCAAGATGTGATGGATTTATATCGCAGCGGAGGCATGGTAAAACACTTTTACACATATAAAATCCAAATAAAAGCATATAAATCGTGATTAAAACATATGAATCGATTACTAACCTTTAATAGCGATCCAAAAGCAATGATCAGAGATCCTTAGCAGCTGCTCCTCAAACGTGAAACACTCCACCGGTATCCACCAAGAAAACGATGCTAAGGAGGAGGAGGAGGTGGAGAGAATTAGGTTTTCTGAAAAATTTTGGGTTCGGGTTAGAATAAAAATAGGGTTTATAATAGTATATTTATAGGCAAAATTTTCAGCTGCAATTTTCCCATAAAATATTATTATTATTATTAACCCATTTATTATTCTCATTAATAATTAAAACCCCTTTTTAATTATTAATCCTTTTTCTAAACACTTTAGAAATAATTCTCTCTCTTGATTTAATTTCCAAAAATTAAATTCTTAATTAATAATATTAAGAACTTTTCTTAATTAATTTATAATCAATTAAATCTAATTTAATCAATTATTAAATTTGCCAATTAATTATTTATTTCATAAATAAATAATTATCAGCCATTATTAATTAATTCCTCCACCATTAAATCATTCTCTTTTTATGGTGTGACCCTGTAGGTTCAATATTAAGCTGGTAGTAGAAATAAATAATAATAAAACTATTTTATCATTATTTATATAAATTCTCTAATTTATTAAATATGATTAATTAATTAATCATATTTATTCTACATCGTGAGGGATACTTCTCAGCATATCGCGACTATCCAGATAATACGAATTCACTGCTTAGAATACCAAGAACCTATTCAGTGAATAGTTACCGTACAACAAACTCCTTCCACCCTACAATGTCCTGATTAAATACAAGGCATGGATCTCGTGTCAAACCTATCTAATTTAATCACTTGCTTACCATTTACTATGCTTAGTTCTATGCAAATTAGAAACTCCTTTCTAATTTCATTCACTCTGGCCAGAGATTCCTGAACTAGCATAAGTGGATCAGCCTTGAACATTCGCTTCCTTCACTGGAAGGGGTAGATCCTTTATTGATCATACACTATCTTCGTGTACAAATTCCTATACCCAGTAGAGCCCTAATAATTGTCCCTGGAGACTAAGAACTAAACCAAAGCATAGTTCAGTGTACACAAGATGACTATGATGACCTCAAGTCTAAGGATACTTGTAATAACTATCACTATGTGAACAACTGCTGACACGTGAGTGAACTCCATCAGTTGTTCAGCTGTGCGAGTCATGTTCAGTGAACTTATTCTATAATAAGCACCTACATACTAGCTATAGTGTCACCATACAAATGTCTATGAGAACAGACATCCTTCATAATGAAGCAAGCATGGTATGTACCGATCTTTGCGGATTATTAATTACCAGTTAGTAATCCTATGATCAAGAACTATTTAAGTTTAGAGTTATCATCTTTTAGGTCTCACTATTATGATCTCATCATAATCCATAAAAGCTTTACTCTAAACTATGGTATATCTTATTTAAACACTTAAATAGATAGAGCCCGTAATAAAAATAAAACAAGTCTTTTATTAATATCAATGAAATCAAAACAGATTACATAAAAGTTATTCCTAAATCCTAATACATGATTGGACTTAGGACATATTCCTTTCAATCTCCCACTTGTACTAAAACCAATCACTCTGGTATCTAATACCCATCTAGTCTTTATGACGATCAAAGTGACTTTCATAAAGTAGCTTTGTGAGTGGGTCTGCTATGTTGTTATGTGTGTCAACTCTATTTCAATACAACACAAGAAATGTTATCGTGCTCCCACTAACCCTTTTGTAGACACATGGTTCATCTACGTTTTTCATAAAACCAAACTCTTTGATTGTCTCATCAAAACGGATGTTCCATCTACGAGAAGCTTGCTTTAAACCACATATGGTTTGCAATAGCTTACACACTAGGTTTTCATTTCTCTTGGAAAGAAAACCATCTGGCTATTTTCCAGATCTCATAGTCGTAGTAAGCAGCATTCGCAAGCAAAATCCGAACTGATTATAACAAGGCTACTGGTAAAAGGTTTCATCAAAGTCAATCCATTGCCTTTGTTTGAATTCTTTTGGCACAAGCCTGGCCTTAAAGGTCTCCACCTGGCCATCTGCTATAATCATTCTTTTGTATCCCGTATACATAGATTTCATTCTGGATTTCATGGCATTATGCCATTTCTCTGAGTCAACACTACTCATAGCCTCATTATAGGTCACAGGGTCGTCATCATCAATGATCGACAACTCATTGTCATTCTCAATGACAAGGCCATATTACCTCTCAGGTTGGCGAGACACTCTCCCTGACCTACGAATGGGCTGTTCCACAGAAGGTTGTTCAGTCAGAACAGGTGTTTCCACTTGATCCGTAGTAGTTTGTGCTTCTTGAACTTCATCAAGTTCAATTTTGCTCCCACTGTTTCCTTCAAGGATAAACTCCTTTTCCAAGAAGGTAGCATGTTTGGAGACAAACACCCGATGATCGGTGTAAAAGTAATACCCTAAAGTCTCTTTAGGATATCCCACAAAACTACATTTTACGGATCGATATTCCAGCTTATCTAGGTCAACTTACTTGACATAAGCTGGACATCCCTAAATCTTAACGTGTTTAAGACTCGGTTTCCTTTCTTTCCATATCTCATACGGAGTTTGAGGAACAGATTTGGAAGGCACCTTATTCAGTAAATATGCTGAGGTTTCCAATGTGTAACCCCATAGGAATACTGGAAGATTTGCATAGCTCGTCATGGACCGAACTATGTCTAACAAAGTTCGATTTCTCCTTTCAGATACCAATCTGGAGGCATCCACTGGGAGACTATACCATTTACTTTGAGATAATCCAGAAACTCTCCATTCAAGTATTTACCACCTCGATCTAATCGAAGAATTATAATACTATGTTTGGTTTGTTTCTCCACTTCATACTTATACTCTTTGAACTTTTCGAAGGCTTCAGACTTGTGTTTCATCAAACACATATCCGAATCTAGATCTATCATCTATGAAAGTAATGAAGTACGAAAAATCCACTTATGGCTTGCGTAGACATTGGTCCACATAAATCTGTGTGTACCATTCCTAGCAAATTTGTAGCCCTCTCTCCATGTCTACTAGATGGAGACTGTAGTGCCACAATGAAGTGAGATTTTCATCATCCCTTTTCTTTTATTAGTTTGTTCAATCTGAAGTAAATTATGTCACATTTATACAGACCATTATTTAAAGTACCACGTCCATAAAGAATATTATCTCTAAGAATAGAACATTCATTATTCTCAATAATAAATGAAAATCCAGCCAGGTCTAACATGGGAATAGAAATAATATTCCTCACAATCGAGGGAACAAAATAACAATTATTTAAAACAATAGTCTTGCCCGTAGGCATATGTAAATGAAATGATTCTACATCTTCAGCAGCAACTCTTGCTCCATTTCCCATCAGTAGAATCGCCTCCTCTTCCTCAAGAGTCCTACTTCTCCTTAGTCCCTGCAACAAATTGCAGATATGAGAACCATAGGCGGTATCTAATACCCAAGTAGAAATTTGATATAATGACATATTCACTTCTATCATGAACATACCTAAATCAGAAGCGGTAGTCTCACTACCCTTCTTCTTCTTCAATTCTGCAAGGTAAACCTTGCAGTTCCTCTTCCAGTGCCCCACCTTGTTACAGTGAAAGCAAACAACTTTGCTCTTGGGGTCTTCAGCTTTTGGTGGAACCGGCATTTTCTCACCTACTTTCTTCTTCTTGGAAGGGTTCCTCTTCCTTTTCTTAGGATTGGAACCTTCACCAATTAGAAGAACATAACTCTTCTTAGGGGGGAAATTCGATTCCGTAGTCTTCAACATGTTGTGGAGTTCAGGCAGGCTGACATCCAACTTATTCATGTGAAAGTTCACAACAAACTGCGAGAATGAACTCGGAAGCGATTGCAAGACCAAGTCTTGGCTCAGCTCCCCATCCATGGCAAAACCAAGTTGTCCAAGACGTTCAATCAAATTGATCATCTTAAGTACATGGTCATTCACAGATGATCCCTCAGACATCCTACAACCGAACAGCTCCTTCGATATCTCATATCGAGTTGTCCTCCCTGCCACATCATACAACTCTTATAGATTCATGAGGATAGTGTGAGCATCCATATGCTCATGTTGCTTCTGTAGCTCAATGTTCATGGAAGCTAGCATGATGCATTGAGCAACATTTGCATCATCTACCCACTTACGATACACAACATGTTCATCATTATGTGTATCAATAGCAGTTTCAGTAGGCTTAGGTGAGTCAATCACGTATTCCAGCTTCTCAATCCTGAGAACAATTCTCAAGTTTCGAAGCCAGTCAGCATAATTAGGACCAGTCAACTTGTGAGCATCCAGTATGCTCCTGAGTGATAGTGCAGAAGACATAATGTATATTGTAAATCTGTAAATGATAAACACATAACAACACTTAGCAAATATTCGATTTCATTTTAAAACACTATATGAATCGGGTCTTTATTCATAAGTGGCTCCCACTAGTTTATCTAATTTATTCAACCCCCTACATGAAAAATTAAGCATTCATAATGCTAGTGGGAATAGGGATCCTACATTCCATTACACAACCCCGGCTGTAGCACGAACCGCCATGTAATGTTCAATAGGCAGACAACTCTTGTCAATTAAATCTTATGTTATTCCCTAATCAAACTTTAGCCTCTTGAATAATTGAGTCACGGCTGTGGCACGACAAACTCAATATTCTAAGTCAAGTCTAACCCAACATTCCGTACAATTGAATCAGTCCCCAAAGGCTCACGGCTGTGGCACGTACCGACCTTTAGATTCTTATTCAATGTACACATCTCTATGTAATAGACATGTATTTCTTATTTCGAAATCAAAGCCCTCGGCTGTAGCACGAACCGACAATGATTCAAAAATAAGAACTACTTTCTATCATGTTGGAAGGCTATGACCGACACAAGCCCGTTGTATTATTGGCCAATTAATACTTGATATTATTTAATTTTAGAGGGATTATATTACGTTACAATCATAATCATATTATAAAGAGATTCTTCCTTTTAAATTAAATATTTCAAATCAATAATCAATAATCAGATGATTCCCAGATCGGGTAGAGCATTGTCAAGAGGTGTCACTTATTAACCCTTTCTTACAGATATAAATCTGTTGTTGACAGAATCATCCTTTCTCTCATATCGAAAATTCATATTCAATTACGTGTTTCATAAACACAAGAATCTCATGATTGTATTCATAATATTATTAAGGTTATGAAACAATTTCACTATACTAGGTTGTCTAACAAACACCTTATGTTCATTTAAGTTCACCTAAATCTATCATCCCATGATAAACTAAGCATATATCACATATATCAACATGAATAAACATCAAGGTAGGCATGTTACATCATCTAGCATATTGGTCTAAGCATTATACATCTCTATGTATCACATGAAGCATTTAAAAGCAATTAAAATAGTCAAAAACAGCTTTAAAACACTTCTGTTAGCTATAAACAGTATGAAACAATTTCATAAAATATCATATAATATACCATTAGAAGCGTCTCGAAAAGACGAATCCAACGGCACCAGGCACGCCCAATTCTGAGCTCCCACGCGCCCGCACGTGCCAAAACAACGTCTCCCACGCGCCCCCACGCGCACAAGCGCTGTCTGGCGCGTGTGAGACACCCGTACACACGCCCCCACGCGCACACGCGCCTCACGCTCCCGAAACCCTGTGCTGACGTCAGCATGACGTCATCTGATGACGTCAGCATGACGTCAGCATGTCATCTGACCTTTGACCAGCGCGTGGCTGACACGCGCCGCGCGTGGGCCTGGAGCGCGTGAACCCCACGCGCGCGTGGCAGACGCGTGGTCCTTCGCCTTTTTCAGCAGTCACCGTCTTTTCTCGCACAGATTTCCATGCCGCCGTACCTGTCAACTTTAATCTCCGTGCATACAAACAAACAGACTGCAGATGTATTCTCAACAGATGTATATATATACATACTAACAATTTATATATATATATATGATTATTTAATTACGAATTTAATTGCAAGATCTTCAAAAATTCATAATAAAAAATCTATACATCATAAAATTATGAAAAAAATACCCAGACGATCTACAACACTTGTAGAACCCAGATCAACATTCAAAATTATTCTGAGAAACGATTTCTCATTAGACATAATTAATCTATAATATAACTTGTAAAAATCATAATTAATTCATACAAGCACATAAAATTCTGAAATTTTTACCACAGATCTATATGCATACAACCTATGCTCTGATACCATTGATGGATTTATATTACAGCGGAGGCATGGTAAAACATTTTTACACATATAAAATCCAAATAAAAGCATATAAATCGTGATTAAAACATATGAATCGATTACTAACCTTTAATAGCGATCCAAAAGCAACAATCGGAGATCCTTAGAAGCTGCTCCTCAAACGTGAAGCACTCCACCGGTATCCACCAAGAAAACGGTGCTAAGGAGGAGGAGGAGGTGGAGAGAATTAGGTTTTCTGAAAAATTTTGGGTTCGGGTTAGAATAAAAATAGGGTTTATAATAGTATATTTATAGGCAAAATTTTCAGCTGAAATTTTCCCATAAAATATTATTATTATTATTAACCCATTTATTATTCTCATTAATAATTAAAACACCTTTTAATTATTAATCCTTTTTCTAAACACTTTAGAAATAATTCTCTCTCTTGATTTAATTTCCAAAAATTAAATTCTTAATTAATAATATTAAGAATTTTTCTTAATTAATTTATAATAAATTAAATCTAATTTAATCAATTATTAAATTTGCCAATTAATTATTTATTTCATAAATAAATAATTATCAGCCATTATTAATTAATTCCTCCACCATTAAATCATTCTCTTTTTATGGTGTGACCCTGTAGGTTCAATATTAAGCCGGTAGTAGAAATAAATAATTCTATACAAATTTAATCACTTGCTTACCATTTACTATGCTTAGTTCTATGCAAATTAGAAACTTCTTTCTAATTTCATTCACTCTGGCCAGAGATTCCTGAACTAGCATAAGTGGATCAGCCTTGAACATTCGCTTCCTTCACTGGAAGGGGTAGATCCTTTATTGATCATACACTATCTTCGTGTACAAATTCCTATACCCAGTAGAGCCCTAATAATTGTTCCTGGAGACTAAGAACTAAACCAAAGCATAGTTCATTGTACACAAGATGACTATGATGACCTCAAGTCTAAGGATACTTGTACAACTATCACTATGTGAACAACTGCTGACACGTGAGTGAACTCCATCAGTTGTTCAGTTGTGCGAGTCATGTTCAGTGAACTTATTCTATAATAAGCACCTACATACTAGCTATAGTGTCACCACACAAATATCTATGAGAACAGACATCCTTCATAATGAAGTAAGCATAGTATGTACCGATCTTTGCGGATTATTAATTACCAGTTAGTAATCCTATGATCAGGAATATTTAAGTTTAGAATTATCATCTTTTAGGTCTCACTATTATGATCTCATCATAATCCATAAAAGCTTTACTCTAAACTATGGTATATCTTATTTAAAAACAAAACAAGTCTTTTATTAATATCAATGAAATCAAAACAGATTACATAAAAGTTATTCCTAAATCCTAATACATGATTGGACTTAGGACATATTCCTTTCAAGATGGACACACGAAGTATGTTGATTTGACACGAAATGACAAAGAGTAGAAAGTAGGGGACCTAGTGTTGTTATAGGTATTCATTTGGAAAGGATGGATGTGGTTCGGCAAGAAAGGAAAGCTAAGCCTACGAATTGTTGGACCCTTAGAGGTATTAAGACGTATTAGGAAGTTAGCATATGAGTTATCCCTACCCCCGAACATGTAGCAAGTTCATAACGTGTTCCACGTATTAATGTTAAGGAAGTGTAATTCGGATGCTAGACAAATAGGGGCATATGAGCGCATAGACATGTAACCAAACGTAACTTATATGGAGCAACCAGGAAGGGTTATAGATTGAAAAGGAACAAGTGCTTAGGAGAAGGGCTATCAAACTAGTCAGAGTTTAATGGTAGAACCATAATGTGGGAAAATTTACTTGAGAGTTAGAAAGTGCAATGCTAAGAGAGCATCCCTATTCATTTTCTATCCGAATCCGGGACGGAATCCTTTTAAGGAGGGGAGACTGTAATAACCCCAATTTTTGGAATTTTTGGAACCCTTATGAATAGTGATTTTGCCGATTATGCTGAATAAGAAAACTTTTCATACCACACTATGTAGGGGTTCTTTTATTGATCTTCTGAGATATTATTAGTACTCTATGTGGTATATAAGTGTATGTAAAGATCGTCAGGATCCAAATCCGAACACTTTGATTTTTCCCGAAAATCCACCAAATACCGAAAGAATTGAGTATAAGATAACATGGTTAAAGGGATTTAAATTCAAGGATTATAAGAAAGGATCATTAAAGGATTATAAGATATTGAGAAAGATTTAGGGGAACCCAAGTAATAAGATCCCGGATGTGATCCCTCAAACAACGAAAGAGAACAGAGTTAAGCGAACCGTAAAACAAATAAACGACCAAGGGACAAGCACATACAAGTAGAATGGGAAGGAAGCTTCCAAGAAAAGCTAAACAAGTGGTTAAAGGAGAAGGTGACATCATCAAACCTTAAGGGAAAGACATGTGGCTTGGAGGTGAGGTCATCCAAGTGATGTCATCACTTTATCAAAGCAATCTCCACCAAGTATTCATTTCACAAACACCAAAATCAAAAGCAACCAAAACAAACTCATTTCTCTTCTTCCCCCATCTATTGCTCTCGGCTTTTCCATGAAAAGCAAAGGAAAAATTTCAAAAATCAAGCTACACACCTTCATAATTCAAGAGGTTTGTTTCTTTAGCTTCCATAATTCATAACTTAGATGAGCCATAAGTTTAAGCTCAAGATTCCATGTTTAACATAGCTAATCAATTCATCAAAGTTCTTGGTGAATAGTGTTTTTCAAGAACTTGAAATTTTGTTTTTGAGTTTTTGTTTAGATTAAGCTTTGGTAAGGACTTTCGAGGGTGATTCCAAGCTCCTTAGTTACTCTCACTCACCAAGGAAGGTATAATCTCTTAACCTAGCATTGTTATTTAATATTAAGAGCTTATTATGAGTAGGATAGTTCATGAGAAGCATGGTGATTGAATATGTAGAGATTAGTTGGTTTTGTGATGTTTTTGGAGTTGTAAATCTTGGTTATTAGTTAATGAACTTAATAATAGTTTTAGTTCATGTTTGAGAATAATATAAATTGGAGAACTTGAGGTGTTGGGGCTGTTTTAGTAATGTATGGATGGAGTTTGGTTGTATGGTTGAAATGTGATTGAATTGTGGTTGATTTGGAGTAGGATAAAATTTGGTAATCGCGTAAACATAGCCATCGTAATGTCCGATTTACTTTAGACTGTTTTTGTTCTTAACATCAGGACCCGAGGAATCACTGTTAGGTTTTGACCATTGCCATGATTAGATAGTTCATGTTACGAGCTTCGTTTTGATATGTGGTTCGTTTGAATCCGATGTACGGTTTAGGAGAAATGACCGTTTTAAGTAACGGCGTTTCGCGAACGAACCATTACCCCTCGCCTTACTTTGAAACCTTGGTTAAGGACTTTAAATGACTAATTCGGATGTGAAACAATTATTTTAAGTGGATTAGGCATTGGTAAGGTACTCGCGAAAGAATCTCCTTAAAACTCTTAATGGTTAATTTATTAAAAATGGTGGAGCCGAGGGTACTCGAACGTTAGGATTCAATTGGTTAAAGTCTAGTTTCTTAAGCGACCGGGGTTTAATTCCAACTTATGTTGTTGTTCATAGGTTATCGGACCCACTCTAAGCTTAAGTCTATCCGGGAGCACTCAGGCAAGTTTTCTACCTGTTATACTGTTGTGGTGATGTATATATGTATATGCATTATCTTGTGATAGATGCATGTTGGTTAATTAGCAAATTTTGCGATATATTGAAGCATGCTGAGATGGTATATATATGCATGTCTGTTTCGTAATCTGATTATCTATCTGTTGATTTCAATGCTTATAGTTGCATAATACCTACGCTAGAGATAAGCAGTAGTTGCGTATACCCTTAGTATAGAGGACCCAAAGGTGAACATTTTTCTAAACCGGGAGTCGATGTTCCCAAGTATAATATATATATATATATATTTATATATATATATATATATATTGATATAGTTTTCAAAACTATTAATCGAATAAGCTTTATTCGATAACTTTATTTTATTTATTTAATGAATATTATTTTGAATATTCATTCGAGGATTTATGACTCCGTTATTTTATTTAATGAATATTATTTTTGAATATTCATTCGAGGATTTATGACTCCGTTATTTTATTTAATGAATATTATTTTTGAATATTCATTTGAGGACTTATGACTCCGCTTATTTACTAAATATTATTCTTTATTTTATTAAAGAATAATGTTTCGATAATCAAACTTATTTTCGATTATTCAAATAAAGATAGTACTTTCGTATAAGTATATCTTTGGTTATTCGTTATTCATTTCAAGTATGAGTTTTTTTAAAACTTCTACTTCAATTATTTTTATAAAGATTATCCTTTATGGGAATATTATTTAATAGTAATATTCAGATATTTTCTAATATATCGGGACTGATTTATTTCATTAAATCAGTATTACTCCAAACATTCTTAAAAATATTTTCGAGTCTTCAAAATGATTTTTAAAAGTTAGATCGGATCCCAAAACTCATTTTGATATTTAAGATCTTCCTTTCGAAGGGGATTTAAATACTCGCTCAAAACCTGAGGGATCCGGCTCAGTGGTGTATTTTACATTCGCAACGAGGTTGCTGTTTTGAGAAAAAATCTTGATTACTTGCCCATCGTTCGGGAAGTAAATTCATCTATTTGAGTCGGCATAAGCAACATGGGCTCAATGGGCGTTCATGAAAGTGTAAGTGGCTCAGTGGGAGTCCATCAAATGCGTAAGTGGCTGAGTGGCAGTCCAACATAAGGTCCTATTACGGCCAGGGTGATGACCAGTGGGGAATTCGTCCATCTACTAGTAGAAAAGGTTACTTATTGGTATATTTGCCTGATCAGCAAGATATCAGGTTTATGCCAAGGTTTTCTCCTTTCCAAATTCATTGGATATTACAACTCTGTTTATAATTTTCATAACAGAGGTTTTCAAGGAGTGTATGAAATGTATATATATATAGGTGTGTATATATATATCAGGACTTAAAGAAGTATCTCGTAACTTCATTATTTATAATGATATTTCAAAGATTGAATCTATTCAAGTCTTATCTTGTAGTCTCATCAGTGTGATGAACTTTTGAAACTAATTATAACCTGAACGGTGGTAGTTCAAGTAGGATTCGGAAAAGATATAAGTATATTGGAGTATCTTGTAACTTCATCTTTTAAACTTATATCTAGTAAATGATTATCTTATGCATATCAAAGATTTTCAGAAAAACATTGAGACAAGGTTAGATATATGAGATCACCTTGTAATGATATTTTTATACAGTTATAAACTGGAACTCTGTGTATATTATACATGTCAGAGGATTTCAAAGATTGTGAAAAGTATATATGTATGTATATACTGAATATTTTGCGACTTGGTCGCGTTAAGGTTTTAACTTGGTTCATTTCTTCTTAACCAAGACTTTCTAGAGTACTATGAGAATGCTCATATATTGTTAATTATTATACATATTATTTCGGTGGGCTTGTTGCTCACCCTTGCTTTCTTCTTTCATCACACAACAATAGATAGACAAGATGAACATGATCAAGCTCCCAATTCGCGAGAGGATAGGAAACGTTCCGCAGTTTCCTATTGGCGTTGATGCCACCGTAGCTGAGGTAGGGACTACCAATAGGCTAGGTTTTCAACTATTGATGTACCAGACTTATGTATAATATGAATTGTAATAATGGCAAAGAATATGTAAATTTATTTAGAAACCCTTTTGAGGTGTAATGACTTATAATTGTGGAATAAAATGACTTGTGTTATTTTTGGTATTCATCTCTGAGACTATAACTTGTGGTGTGTGTATATTGTGGGGTCACAGTACGCAGTAGTTGGCTGACTGTTAAGATTAAGTATTGATAAGGGAAATGGAACTCGTGACAACCCGAATCCCCGACCCCGGATTTGGGGGTGTTACAAAAATGCTGATAAGCTAGACCTGATGCTCAAGCTAGACAAGAACAGGTTTATCAGACCTATTCATAAAAAAGTAAAGGCTATTGAGAAAGTTCAAGAAAAGCAACAGGCCCAACTGAATGAGGTCCCGCAGAATCAAGCCGCTCAACAGAAACTGAATAAAATCCAATCTTCAATGGAACTTCTTCTCTCTCTACTCCTACCAGATGATGCCAAAAAGGGGGAGAAGGTAGTTAGGTCCAAATGCTCTACTATTCAAACACTGAACAAGAAGGATGATAAAGAGGATGACCAGGGAAACCCTAGAAAGGGTCATGGTCGAGGAAAACAAAGCAACAAAGTTTCTTCAAAGAAACTAATTTCTGATTCTAGCAAATCTTCTACACAGAAGAATACAAGTTCTGAAGGTGTGAATGCTCAAGTTCTGAAAGCAAGTTCTGATGATCAAAGTCTGATATCAAGTTCTGATATTCTCATTCAAGGAGGAAGTCAAGACTCTCAAAAGTTTTTACAAACTCTGAAGCTTAAGGGAAGGGAGACTACTGTCTACTATAAGGATCCCAAGATTCAGACACTTGATGAAGAAATTGCTAGAAGATTATTTCTCAAGCATAATCCTGGAATGAATTTAGAGACTCTAAAGGAGGAAGAAGTTAGATTTGCAGCTGAGAAGACAAATTTTAAATCTAAAGCTTCTAATGCAAAGAAACCTCCAAGGCTTAAGGTAAAAGGCATTGTGATCAAGGAAAGGTCAACTTCTGAGGCTTCAAAGACCAAGTCAAGAGCACAAGTTGAAATTGATCCCAAAGAAAAAAGGAAAGGAAAGATTGATGAACCAATAAAGAAACAGGAGATGAGGATTACTCAAATCCTGATGGATCTTGTGTGCAAGTTGGTTCAGGTTTTTGATGATGCTGCTCTTGAAGATGAAACTGTTGAAACTCTGAAAAGAAGAAAGGTGACAGAAGAATCTAAGACAACCTCTGACATAGCTCAAGTTGTTCAGAGTGAAGACATTTCAGAACAACAAGGTATAAATGAAACAACAAATCCTGATCAAGTCATCAAGACATCAACCTCTGACAGAGCTCAAGTTGATTTGAACAAGATGACAGTTACTGATAAGAGGAAACTTCTATTAAAAAATGTTAATCCATCAGATCCTAAGAAAAGTCATCTGCTATCTGATTTCATGACTGTTGGATTGAAAGCCGGAGAAGCAAGAGACAAAGCTGGATTAGGTTCTAAAGAAGCCAAGATCAAAACAAGAGTTGAAGTAATTACCAGAGATCCATTTTTATTAACTGACAAACCTCTTGAGGAAGTTACACAGAAACACCTTGACAAGGTTATATCTGTTCAAGTGGTACTGGATGCTCATGAAAAGAGTAATGTCAAGGAAAAGATGATTCTATTTCTTGAAGATGGAAGAACATACAGAATGTCAGAATCAGATGTGCTGAACAAATCTCTGAAAGAACTTCAATTCTTTCATTATCTTTTGGAGATAAAGTCTGAGATTACCAGAAGATGGTCAAATTTCATCATGAAGACCATAAGGGATAAAGCCAGAATCTCTGGATCAAGGGTTGCAGAATTTATTCCAAATATAGTTGAAGATGATGGAAGTGAAATTCCCATGAAGAAGGATTCTGCTAAACTTGAAGTTATTCTGAAAGAAAAATGTTTGTGTTATAATGAAGACTCATCTCATCCAAGGGTAATCAGACTTGGTGATGGATTGGAAAGAAATCACATCTCAGCACTTAGGACTGCAATCTACCAGATTGGAAGTCAAGATGAAGAAATGAAGCAAGTTAAGGCAACATTAGCTCAAGTCCTGAGAAATGTAGAAGAGAAGCTGATATCAAACTTTGTCAAGAATCACTTTGGATTCAGATTGACTCAATAAATTTGGTAAAAGCTGCAAGGACTGTAAGTTGTAGTTAGTTGTCTAAATAAACTCTCATTACATTTGTACTTAAATGTTATTGACATCATCAAATCTATTAACTTGTATATTTTTCATAATTTACAAGTTGGGGGAGATTGTTAGATATATTTGTGATGTCATGTCTAATCTGTTGTGTTTAGTTTCAGAACTTAATATCAGGACTTATCAGGACTTACTGGAAATCAGAACTTACTGAAGTCAGAACTTATATCAGAACTTAAGGCCGTCAGGATTTATATCAGGACTTAAGTGGGGGTACTTTAGATAAGGAATGCAGCTGATTTACAGGAGAGGATCTTGACTTAAACAAAGGAAGATATGCATGAAGAGTTGGACAACTAGAAGACTTGTAGAAGATAATATCTGATTAATATATTTTAGGAGAAAGAATTATATTCCATATCAATTAGAAAATACTTTGTAACTGTGTACTATATAAACACAGCTTAGGATTTACACTATATATGTTATCATTTACGAGAATATTATTCATTGTAACCTAACAGCTCTTAGTGATATTGTTCATCACTGAGAGAGTAGTTTAACCTACTTTGTAACAGAGCTTATTATATTGAATAAACTTGATTACTGTTACATACTTGTGTTCTAAATCGATTTGATTGTATAAACACTATATTCAACCCCCTTCTATAGTGTTGTGTAACCTAACAAAATTATCAAGTTCAACTTCTTTCACTTGATGAACTGATGATCATGTCTACAAAAGAATTGAAGTACATTCACTATCTGCTAAGAGTTAAAGATGAAACTTCTAGGTTATGGTCAAACATGATTCTTGCCAATATCAGAAGAAGGATACTGGATGATGGTCGATATTATTTCGGAGCATATGTTCCTAAATACATAAATTTTAGAGGGAAAGAAGTCAACATGAAGAAAGGTGAAGCTATCATTCAAATTGTTCTTAATCAGAGACATATAACTATGAATCCTGATGGAAGAAAAACTTGCTATGTTTCATTGGAAGACATGATGACAGAATGAGCACAAATCAGAAGTCTGAGGGCTGCTATCTATCAATTAATTGACATAACAGAATATGAAAAGAATTTGAAGATCAAGTTAGAAGATATTTTTTGGAAAAAGATTGATGACAGAGTTAAAGCTTTTGTTTAGAGATACTGCAAAATCTATCAAGAAATATGAAGATCTACATCTAAAACAAAGTTAGCTTTACACTACTTATTTTCTCTATCTGGTTTTTGGCACTAGACAATTCTATTAGAATTTATGCTTACTCTGCAAAGCATAAATTGGGGGAGATTTTTGAGAATTGGCAAAGTCGAAGATCAGGATTTATGTCACAATCAAGATATGATCAACTGCTATAAAATGATTATCCGTTGAAAGCTTCAATATCATCCGTTGATAATTGATTAGTCATCCGTTTATATATATATGAATGATTATCCGTTGAAGCTAAAGCACTTATCCGTTGATCAAAGCTATCCGTTGAAGAATGACTTGGATGACAAGTCATGACTGCGAGATAAATTAGAAGGTGCTGATTTATAGGATCGTATTTGATTTAGATATGTTAAGTATTAGAGTTATATTGTAACATATCTTATAATTAATAGATGACTGATTTGTAGTTGTGTAGTATATAAACACATAATAGGTTATCATAATATAAGATGATAGAGCACAACTCGAGTATTCGTGTAACCTAACAGCTCTTAAGAATATTGTTCTTATGAGTTTTGTAATAGTTTATCAAAGATCAATATAAACTATTATCTGATTCATCTGTTATCAAGTACTTCTAGTCCTCACTCCAACATTAGGATCACCAGATTAGCATCTTATAGCATTGTTCTAGCATCCTCTACTAGTGTTCTGTTCATCCTCTCAACTACCCCATTTTGGTGAGGTGTTCTAGCAGCTGAGAATTCTTGAACAATGCCTTTGTCTTTACAGAAATCAGATAAAGTTGTATTTCTGAATTCTGTGTAATTGTCACCCCTCAATCTTTTCACACATTCCTGATCTTCAGCCTGCTTCTCAGTCTGCTTGATGTGTTCAATTATGATGTGTGGAGTCTCATCCTTTGAGTGCATAAATTCTACCTATGTGTACCTTGAGTAGTCATCCACCATCACAACTGCATATTTCTTTCTTGAAATTGACAAGACATTTACTCGTCCAAATAAGTCCATCTGAATAAGTTGTAAAGGTGCATTTATGGAATTCACAGTTTTACTCTTGTGACTTGATTTCTTCATTTTTCCCTTTTAACAAGCTTCACAGACCTTATTTTGAGCAAACTCCAGATTTGGCATGTCTCTCACCAACTCTTTTTTAACCAGGATATTGATTGCCTTGTAATTCTGGTGAGAGAGATTTTTATGCCACATCTTGCTTTGTTCTTCAGATACCTTGGTGTAGAAGTAGCAAATTCCATCTTTATTTGCTAAGTCCAGGTCTGCAACAAATAAGCTTCCCTTTCTTGCTCCTTTCAAAGCAGTTTTACCAGTCTTTTTATTGATAATTAGGCATTCTCCTTTGTCAAATAATACATTGAATCCTCTATCCGTGAATTGGCTAACACTCAGGAGATTCACCTCAAGACCAGCTACCAGTGCTACATCGTCAATGATAACATTTCCAGAAATTATCTTGCCATATCCCATTGTAAAACCTTTGTTGTTGTCTCCAAAAGTCACTAATGGGCCAGCCATCTCCTCAAACTGTGATAGCAGGGCCATATCACATGTCATATGTCTTGAGCATCCACTGTCTATGATCCATCTGACCTTCTTTACTTTGCCCTGCATACAATGAGGATTAAGTATGTTTAGCAACCCAAACAGTGTTGGGTTCTTTCTTCTTGTTAACAGATTTGGTAGAAGTAGAATTTGATAATTCAGAAAGAATAGAATTCATTGATTGATGTGCATTTTCCTTTTTAGCCGAGGACTCAATATTGACTTCCTTAAGATCTACTCTCAGCTTGTGGAAACTTATCATTACTTTCATGTTGCAAGGTATGCAATCAAACTTGTCACAGAATGAGTAGGGTTCATCAACCTTGGCTTTATTATACTTGCATGCTCCCACTACTGGCTTACCAACAACCTTTTTGCAAAGGTGAGTTAGATGATTAACAAAGCCACACTTTTAACACTGTTTCCTGGAAGCATTTGCAACAAATGCAAAGTTATTGCTTTTGTTTATCCCAACCTTCCCAATTCCGTTTTTCTTCTTCTTTCCTGCATTCTCAGCCTTAACTTGATTGGTTTCTTGGGAGTTTGGTTCACCATGAGCTTCTTCTCAGCTTTAGGAGTTTGAGTTGTTTCTTTGTATTTCTTCTCATTATCCTCATCAGCAAGCTCTTGATTTATCACCAACTCAACTTCACTAAAATTTGCTTCACATTCCTTGAACATAGGTGCATCCTTTTTTCTCAGCATAACTGGGACATCTTTATTTATAATTGTTTTGCCTCTGTCACCTTGAACCTTTTTGTTGTTGTTCAGTGCATCATAATCCAAGCCAATAACTATATTTGCACATGGCTTGTTCTTCTCATAGTATTGACCAACTATATGAGATGCATTCCTGAATGACTTCAGTTTCACCTCATTCTTCTCTATCTTTTCTCTTAACACAGTATCTATTTCACTAGCACACTTCAGCTTGTTCTTTAGATATTCATTCTCTTGCTTGACTGTCTCAAGCTCCACAAGCAGTAGCTCAAACGTTTGTTTCTCACTCTCAAGCTTCTCATTAGCTTTTGATAACCTACTGACCTCCTCAGTAGTTGATATCATGCTAGTATGGATATGGAATATTTCTATGCTCATCTTTTCAACAGTCTCCTTATATTGACTTTCATTTAAATCAATACTTGTAAGAGTTGGTACGTGTGTTTTTGATGAGGGTGACTTTCCTTGCTCCAAGGCCATGAGTGCATAGTTTCATACTTCCTCATCATCATCATTATCTGAATCATTCCAACTCTTTCCTTTTACAATATAAGCTTTACCCTGTTGCTTTCTTAGAAGAGCCTCATACTTTGCCTCTAATTTCGGATAGGCCTTATCCTTTTTTACCTTCTTTGGCTTTCTACATTTTATGGCAAAGTGACCCAATTCATCACAATTGAAACATCTAATTTTTGATATGTCAACAGATCCAATCTTGTAGCCACTTTTGCCACCAGAGTTGTACTGAGTTTTTCCTTTCTAGCTATTGTCCTTGTTGAATGTCTGTCTTTTGTTTTTGAAAAACTTTGGCTTCTTTACTCTAATGTTAGATAATTTCCTTTCTAAGTAAGCCATGGACTGATCTAACTCATCCAGTTCATCCAAGGTATAAAACTCATCCTCTTCAAGTTCAAGAATAACTTGCTAATGTGGTCCCTTGTTCTTTTGCTCATTACTTGAAGCAACTGGAGTCTAGATTTCTAGTTAATCATCAGATGACTGGCTGACATTAACAACCAGTGCACTTGATCCATCAATAATGTGCCCTTGACCAGCTCTTAAAGATTTTCTTTGGATCATTCCCAGTTCATAGGTTTATATAATACCATACAAAACCTCTGTTATTCCCAAACAATGCAACAAGAATTACAGAAGGGGGGTTGAATGTAATTCTGGCTTCTTTTTCTGATTTTAAGAATGTTCTTACTTAATATATACCTGTGTTTGATTTTGCAAGAAGTGCGGAATGAAAGTAAAATAGAAATCAAAATAAAAAGCAATAAAACACAAGGGTTTAAAACTTTCTGGTGGATTTGAACTTATCCACCAGAGATATATATAAAGATGAGAACTTTGTGATGCTTGAATAGCACACAGCTGTTTACAAGAGAACTACAGAATTATAGAGGAATGCTTAACAAATACAGCTTTTTCTATCTCTCTGAAAATTATGCTTACTTGGTTAGTTTGTTCTACTTGCTACACTTGGTCTATATATCACCAAGATACATGATAAAAAGACAAACTAATAAGACAAAATGAATCTAGTCTAATATCATGCTTCTTCACTTCTCTTTCCAGCATCCTTGAATATCTTCAGTTTAGCATGGAAATGGAAATGCTTCTTTGTTCTATAAATCCTGGTAACAGGCTGCCACATTCCAATTGCATACAATCAACGCATGTGACTTTCAAGTCACTATCAACTGCTCTTTCCGTTGAAACTTCATTTCTGTTGAAACTGTGGCTGATCATCTATTGAAGCTTTGTAGATCATCTGTTGAAGCTTTATCTGAGCATCCGTTGAAGCTTTGTAAATCATCCGTTGAGACTATTTTCTTGACTCTTAACTCCATTTCATTTATACAAGATTTCAAGGAATCATCTATTTACAATTAACCAACCTATCTTGCATATCAATCTAGTAGTCAACATGTGTTAGGTCCCGAATTATCGTAGAAGGGGGGGTTGAATACGATAATCACTAAATTGAAAAAAATTTCGAATCTTTAGTGGATATAGATTTAGTGCTCGGTAAGTGGTTTCGTGTTCTTCATAGAAATAGTGTTTGGAATGATAAAAACAAGGAACACAAGATATTCGGGGAAATATATATTCATATATAAATCCTCGAGGGGTGTTGCTACACTCCGATAAATAAATTAACCGGCTACAATCTAAGAACAACAAAGTTCCTAGCTTCTACAAAGATTTACAAATCAAATCCTATACAATAATCAAGCTTTTGTTTGTACTAGGATTTAATTACCGGGTAACGATTATAATTTTCCTAAGAATATACAAGAGTTAAATCGGGCATTATAACGTTACTCCGGTGAGAAGTTAAACGGATATTCAAGGTGCCGGAGCTTCTCTATAAATCTCTGCTTCTTGTTTTATCAGCTCTCCTTTTTGTTGGAAAAGAAGATAAACAGAACTACTTCAGATCTGCTGCAAAGTATAGACTTAATACAATAAAATGTGTGGCTGATAATTCTTTGGCTTCTGTGGTGACAGTTTTTCTCTGTGGCGACAAGGAGTACAGGAGGGAGCTACTTGATTTGTGTGGCGACAAGGGGGTGGATAATCTCTGTGGTGACATGTTTGTTCAAGTACATGTTTATGTACTTAAACAACATGTACAACATGTTTTCATTTCCACTTTCTTTTATTTCTTCTTTTTTTATTTTCTTTTTGCTTTTTCTTTTTTTTCTTTTTCTTTTTGTTTTCTTTCCTTTTTTTGTTTTTCTTTCCTTTTTGTTTTTCCTTTTTAAGTTTAAATTGAAACTAAATTAATTTAGAAAATTAACTTAAATATAACATAAATAAATAAACTAATTTAGATTTATAAAATAAACTTATTTAAAATTTATAAGATAAATCATTTTAAGTTTATTAAATAAATTATATTAAAGTCCATTAAATAAATTTATTTAATTTAACAATTAAACTTTGAGCTTCGCCAGTCCCCTGAGCTGTTGAGCTGTATACCCTGCGCACCTCTTCTGGTACTCTAACATATAAATGTTCAATCCAAGTACGTTCCTGAACTTAAAAATTCTTCAATCAATGTCAATACACTGAAATCTTTCGGTAGCACTTGTATACTGAATCTTCAATATTTCTGAAACCTTGAAAGTCTTTAACCTTTGATCTTCACTGAGGCATGATCATATTAATGAACTTCTTTCAGTGACCTGTAGACAGACTTCAATATTTCTTCTAATCTTCTGATTCTTTATATTTTCCTTGTCTTCATTCTTCCTGATTTCTTGTGTATACGTAGTATTATTAACTTGTCTTGTTCTAGTGTTGTTATCGTGTTGAGTTATCACGTAACTGTTCATACAGCTACGCAGTCTCACCAATAATCTCCCCCTATTTGATTGTTAAACCTAACAAACAAATTAAATAGAGAGGATAACTTAACTAACAACTAGAAAAAGTAATGTACTAGGACTTATAAATAATGCTACTGTGTTTTCTGGATCAAGTACTGCATTTCCAGATTTCTTGAGTAACTGAAATGAAAGATGCTTGTTCCTTTAGCACTGAACTGATCTTCAAGTAGTCTCATCTTCATTTCCTTAGTTCTTCAAATCTCTGCCTGATAACACTTCTCAGTCTTGAAGTAATCATCAGCAGCTTCTTTTGTACAACGACATTTCCTGTTGAGAAGCGCATATCTCTCTTGCTTCTCCACCTATGAGAATCAACTGCTTAAAGGAAATCACCTTCGTCTACCACCTCTCCCGTATAATAGGATCCGTAGATAAGAACTAATGGTACTCCCCTTTTGGAAAACAACTTATCCCCTTATGAAGAATAGTGATGAACCAAACCACTTCTTCTGATCACTAGGAAATCACCTTGTGTGTACCACCTCTCCCGTACAATAGGATCCGTAGTTACAAACAACAATGGTGTGGTGTAGTGTACATGTGCTTTACCTTTTTCCTCCTCCCTGCTATTTCTCCCCCCTTAGTTGAGGAATTCTCCTAACTATTATATAAGCTTTTATCTCCCCCTTTGAGAAGGAATTTATGCTGTTGTCTGAAGGAGTTCTCATATGTTACTTGGTTGGAAAAGAAATAACAGGTCATAGTCTGATCAACCATGTCCCTTTAAATGCTGCAAGTCTGACTTCACTGTTGATCATCCTGTTAACCAATCTTCCCAACTCCTTATACCTCCCAACTGTGAGATCACCAATTATTACCAATTGTTAGCTCCCAAAGGTCCCGAAGTATTCTATTCTAATATGTAAATGTTAGGTCCCTAAGAGTTAGGTTCCAATCATAAACAGATTCGAGACCCGAAGTATCAAGAACCATGTTTAGGGATAGGGAATGGGATATGGTTTTTGAACTCTGGGAAGGTAAATAGTGATCAAAAGAATTTAGCATAAAAATCAAAGTTTCCTTCTAATGTCTGTGAAGACATTTCCTCGTGACTCATCAGGTAATATATGAATCATTGTCAACAAGTTGCCGATCTGCACCTATGTCAGATCCACTATCCGCAGATGCATCCAGGTTTATTAGTCCTGGGGAGGTAGACACTTACTACTGACATATGGCTATTGGATCAGTATCCTCTCCTAACACCTCTAAAGGCAATTGGTCCATTAAAGAACCTTGAACAATCGAATATGACCATAAAATGGTCGAAACTCTTGTTTTCGTCAACTCATTCTTTGTGTATGTAACTTATCCTTGTGCATCAAGAATTATTTATGTTTAAGATGGTGACACTACATCGGATACCTTGGCCGACAAGCGAATTTCAATAGACGCACCCTGTTGAGAGGATGAATCTAGTAACTATTTTGTGCCTTTTCAGCCATTACATCTTTTTGAGAAGATGTATGGGGGCTAGCAGCTATCTCAGTTTCGATATATCTCAACTTTATAGGAGACAGAGCTGCTGGGTTGACTTCAGAACCTTCCTTATGTGGTGCACTAAGGCACTTTCTCCCTCACGCTCATTCATACTTCATTTTAGTGGTAAGAGAGTGTTGGTTGGTTCTGTTTCTGTGTTTGTCTTTACAGTCTGGGATAGAAGTTGTGGGTTTTCAACCTCATGACTATCAAATGAAAGAATGCCATTGGACGTTGAACCTGCATCACAGAGCATATGGCAATATAGAGATAAAATGCACTTAAGATCTATAAAGAATGAAAATTATGCATTTAATATTTTGAGAGAAATGATGTATAATAGTGATTTTAAAAAGATTTTAAATGAAATAAGCAATCACTAAAGTAGAAAGAAGTTTGATTTTCTTCTAAAACTGTTTGAGTGCACAAGTCTGTTTTTATGCCTAAAAAGATAAATGATTTGATAAGACACAGACTGATGACCTATCAGTATTAAGAAGAGAAAGAAAGATTTTGTCTTTCAACATGAATGAGTTTTTGTAAAAGCATTGATCACTTAGGGTAAAGTCTAAGCAATTCTCATTCATATCAAAAGCTCCATAATCTATCTTTAAAAGATTATAATCAACAAAATTGTTTATTGATAAATAACCTCAATAAGACTGACTATGCTGCTGATTTCAAATTGTAGTGAATCTGTCAGATATAGCAACTCATATAAATCCACTAGAACTTAAAATCTCACAATTATCTGCAATAAAATATAAACAATATATCATTGACTGATACTTGTCAAGTATTCTAGATACAAATAATTATGTTGCATCCTATTTTAAATATTAAAATAAGATATCAATGAATTAAATACCAATTATTTATCAAAAAGACATCAGCATTCAATTTCATATATCATACAATTGTTAACTCCTAACAACTGTAATGTCTCAAACAAAATTGGTTCCATAAATAAAGCAACATTAACCAACATTGACTTGTTTGCAATCTTAGAAAAATATTTTAAGTTCCATATACTTTGATCCATTGAGTATTGCATCTATTATCAAAGTGTTTAGGAATTTACAAATAAGTATAAAAATTATTCTAACTTGACAGCATATGGTTACTTATAATAAAGCAATCAAACATTTTAACCATAGTTGTACTTAAGAAAAATTTCTACACTTTTTATATTAGTATAAGTGACTGAAGATAAGCATTGATTACTTGGAGGAGTTCTAAGTAATGTCACAAATACTAATACTTCACAATTAGTTCATATTTAAACTCTTAACTAAATATCATTAACTGATATAAGTCAAGAAATTACACACAACTAATCATGCTACAATCATGATTCTGATTTCAGTGAATTCTTGATATATAAGCATTGCTAAATTCACTAAAACCAAAATCTCATAATTAACTTATAACACATAAGTTACAATAATATTCTAGATATCAATTGTTGACAAATTTAGTTATAATCAATCATGCTGCTTATTTATTTTAAGTTAGTTTTAATTATGGAGCAAATAAATTGATTGAATTGCTTCAATTTATATAATCCAAACTACCTAAAATAAATATTAAATAAATAAATACTATATATCTATGAGTTAGATACTAGCACTTAAATATTTTAATAATTATCCTTGAATAATCACCAATAGGATATATGACTTATATACATGACAATCACTCTCTAGATAAATAGTAATTTTAGAAATACTTTATAAGGATATAATAATATTGAGAGTTTTATACACATGCCTTAGAAAATACTTCAACTTTCAATATCAGTGATTTTAGAAATAAGCATTGATTACTTAGAACAAAAATTCTAAATAATATCACTAATACTAAAAGTATCATAATTACTCATACAAGATACAAATAACTATGCTGCATATTATTTTAATACAATTCAAATTATGAAACTGATTTGGAATGAAATTGCCTACAGTCATAATTTAAATCAATTAAAATAATATTCAAACTAAATGCTATAATACTTAACTACCACAAATGTATCTGACATTGTAATAATGATAATCAAGATAGTAGCACTAAGTACGAGGTACTGGATTACTAATAAATTCACAAGTCCTTTAAATATTGAAGATTTAATACTTGTGAACTTATATTAAGAATTCCTTATATATGGGATTTCCAACTAATATGCAATGAATGATATCCCACACTTACAAACCAGTCTTGAAAAAATAACTTTATCAAATGATTTAATAAATGTTTCTGTCAGTAACTCTTTAACTAAAAGACATGCTCTCGAATTAAATGATATCTGGTGTGAAGGTTCCTTGTCATAGAGTGTTCACAGAGTCGTTGGATTTGAGGTTGTTTCTTATCTTAACAAGAAATCAATCTTCTTCCACGAAGTTGACAGCTTCTTGAGATGCTTCTCCTGTCACTTATATTGACAGCTTCAGAGATGCTTCTCAAGTCTTTCTTACAACTTGCGTAATCTATATCTATATAGCCAAACATGTTAAGCACAATATCTTTAGGGTACTTTACTCCAAGAGTTTGTAGTCCCTTAAGATATCTAATAATCTTGTTAATAACTATAAGATTGGATTCTCTAGGACCTACTTAGAACCTTGCACATTGGCATCTTGAGAACATTACATGTTGTTTATTAGCATTTGAGTAAAAGAGTGAGCTCGTCATACCTCTATAGCTTGTCATTATACCTGAGTTGCACTGATCAAGCTTTAGTGGTTTCTGTTGGTAAGTAGTCTTGGCATGTTCAGAATCTTCTAAATTTTGCATCTTCAAAAGATCCTTAACTTACTTATATTGCCATCATTCTTTTGGTTTACTTGTGCTCCTAAAAGACTTGTTCTTTTGGCTTTCTTGAGCTTCTAAAAGAATTATTCTAATGGCTTGCTTGAAGTAATTCCAAAAAGAATTGTAACCTTTCCAACATGCTCCTCCAAACCTACTCTGCAATAACTTAGCAAATAATCTTGCACAAGTCTTTGTTAGTAGACTAACATATAACATTATAATTATATCACTGCACATATAAAATAATATGTTTGTGCCTAGTGATAAAGAGAGTTATGAATATGACGACTCTACTAGTTCATATTAAACTGTAACTTCAGTTAGAGTGCCATACCATGTCCTTGACGATTGCTTGAGTAGTATACTAGTTCATACCAACCTGGAATGAGCTTGTGAAGAAGAGATATGCATAGTCCAATAGATCTGCAACTGCAAAGTCCATGAACGGTTGTGCATTGACTTCCTCTGACTCACCAACCAGGAGTGCACCTGTACACATCTACTAGAGTCCAATTCCAAATGTAATGTGCATCAGGTGCCTGATATGTCGTAATATCCTCAAGTCTCGTCACTGGTGCTATCTGTTAGATACTGCTTCCTGATAATAACCTAGCATCCAGTTTGACCTTGTCCCTCGTAATAATGACATTGTCATCCAGTTTGACTTCTGGTTATCCTTGTACCAATTACAATATTGTCACTTGGTTTGGATACCAGCTTCCCTACAATTTGCTTGCTGACTGATTGAGTTCATTTTGCTTTACAATCACCCAATCAACCCAGATCTATCAGAGCTTCTATAACTTTCTTAGTTTCTTCTTCAGATAGAAAACTAGAGAAATAATCATTCTTACTCAGTAGCCCTGGTAATCATTACTCCACCATCTGGATCACTTAAGAACTAGACTCTGGGAATAATATTGACATCAAACCCTTTGTCTCAGCAGATATGTTCTTTAATGTCCTCTGATTTTCAATGTGGTATTGTGTCTGACTAGTTGATCCTTTTATTGCTCCCCGAAGCTGTTGCTGGGATTTCCTGAAAATCCTTACCCTTGCTGACTGGCTTCATTGAAATAATGAGTTGTGTTATACACTGCCATTCCACTGCTTGGATATGAATTATCAATACCATTAATTTCTCCTTTAACATCTTGGAGCATTGGGTTGTTGAACTGTGCACTTAGACTGTCTATCACCTTCTGTTGATCAACCACACATGCCCTGTAGGTTGTAGACTCCACTGAGTAGCCATGAAAAATATCCTAACTGTAAAACATTCTCTCCAAACACTTTGAGGTTATCCATTGTTTGCTTCTGTTGGCTATTAACTCATTTGTGGTCTTCATGTATACAACCTGATCAAAGCCTGATCTTACTTGTAGCAACCTGTATTGACTACTCTAGCCCTTTGGTATTTAGAAGATCTTGATTAGCTTGATATTTCCCTCGTAGCTTTAATCAAGTTCCGGTTCTTCCTTTGTACCACTCCATTCTGACACGGAGCTCCCAGTGCTGAATATGTCTCTACAGTTGCTTCTAGCTTGATCTTCTGATACGATCAATCACCATTTGTGATGTCTTGTCTTGAGAACGCATGAACAACAACTTTGTTTCATAAGAGTAGTCAACCACCATCACTGAGGTATATCTTTGCTTTGATGTGATGTCGTCTTTGACTCCTCTTTCTGACATGCCTCACATTTCTTGTCTTCTGAATTTCAGATGAGGCAATCCTCTCACTAATCCCTTTTCACAAAAGAGTTCCTTGAGTTGATGTTCAAGGGTGAGAGCTTCTATTGCCATAGCTAAACTTTTGTCAGATGAAGCTTTCCAGTAACAACCATTGACTTCACCTTTCCTGATAGTCCAGCCACGAGCATATCATTTCCTTACTCTAAGAAAATCAAGCTTCTCAATCTTCCTGCTTCAGATAAGACACTAATCCTTCATTGAATTAACATTTTGTCCTTTGATGCAAAACTGTCTGATAAGAGGATTTGTGCCTTGATTCTCCAGCAAGAAGTTGCTTCAACTGTTATCAGTGACACCAATGATTAGTTGTTATCAGTGACACCAATGATTAGTTGTTATCAGTGATACCAATTGTTCGATTCATGATGACATCCCTTTATTTGTATAGCTTGTCCCGTAATGAAAACCATTGCTTTCATCTCCAAAGATTACTGATGAAATAGCTTTTGTTGATCACATTTGATTGTGAGGTTCGTTCTTTGATCATATGCCTTGAGTATGAATTACCAAGAATATATATGAATCAATTAACCAGTTATGTCCTGCACTCGCAAATGGATTAACAGTTCTTGGTACCCAACTTATCAGTTTGGGTCCAGTTGGATTAGAGATTTCATTATAAACAGAGATAACAACAGCTGCAACCTTATCATGCTAATTTTTATCTTTGACTGACCACTTTCTCCAGTTTAATACCCTTGACATAATTGTCTCTAGGCTAGGGGAAAAATGATTCCAACCTTAGATAAGGAGGACTAGCAGTCTTTGCCCTATTGTAATCCTAAACATGCTTCTTCTACAATTAATGCAAGTACTAAGAGATGCATCCATGGAAAAGCAAGCATTACATTCAGAATACATGGCATTCATTCAGAAACATTACGTATAAGAATTAAGCAAGAAAGACATGATATGGAACAAACAAAATTAACCAATAAATCATTAATTCTATCTAGTCCAATCATGTTGAAGAATCTCATCTAGCTGTCTCAATCCAAATATATATTAATATATCTTAACAAACAATTCAGATCAAATGAATAAATCACATTGTATTAGGTATTATTCCCAGTGGACTAACAATGAGATTTACAGAAGGGGGGGTTGAATGTAAATCTCAAAACTTTTTCAAGTTTTGAGCAGTTTCTAAGGCTAAGTGTTTTAGTGAGCAAATATGTGTGAATTGCTTGAAGCTAATACAGACAGATATATATATATATTTAAACACAAATGTAAAGAACACAAAGAACTTAAAAACTTTTCTGGTGGATTTGTAGTTCCACAAGAGATGTGTTATTTCAGAAAATCTGTGATTCAAAAAATCAAATCACAGCTGCGTCCTAGTACAAACTAGATGATTTTCTCTCTGGATTTTTCTAAACAGCTCTGAAAAATTCACCATCTAATTACTAGTTGCTACTTGGTTTATATATCACCAAGTTTAGAAGTGAAGACAAAACTGTAAAAATACCATTAAAAGATTCTTCACATGTTTCTTCTTCATTTCTATATCCAATGCAATTTAGGTTTAGCTGTGAATCTTTGAATACTTCCTTGTTTGTACCAGAATGGGAATGCTGCATTTTCTTGATTCCTCCTAGAGGCTGCCACATTCCAGTTTGTCTCTGTCAACCCATGTGCCTCTGTCAGCTTATGAACTGTCACTATCAACTGCTATTGAACTAAGCATCCGTTGAAGCTTTCATCCGTTGATGACTTTATCCGTTAAAGCTTTATCCATTGATGCATTAGCAGTTGAAGCTTTATCCGTTGAAGCTTTATCTGTTGATGCATTAGCAGTTGAAGCTTTATCCGTTGAAGCACTCATCTGTTGATGGATGTTATCCGTTGAAGCTTTAGAGACATCCGTTGAAGCTTTGTTTCTCATCCGTTGAAGGCCTTTAATATCAGTTGATACTACTTCACTTATACAAAATTACAAGGCATGAAATATTTACAATTAGCCCTCCTCTTTGCATATCCACTAGTAGTCAACATGACTGATAATTTCCCACAACATCTAAGAATTACAACTTAAATACAGAGAATGAAATGTGCTACTATACTAAACTTATTTCTAAGTAAAGCTACTCCTTCAACGGATAGCCAAAATGGTCTTATCCGTTGAGGCTACTAACACTAGATTTCTACTTAAGTGTTTTGTTTAACTTATCATCAAACTAATATACATATTCCTAACAATCTCCCTCTATTTATGTCTACTAGAACTGTAGGCATAAATTTGGGTTTAACTTGATGATAACAAAACACTTATTAAACATATGAACTGAAATAAAGTAGAAATTCAAAAGTGCTGCAAAAGTGTGCGTACTGAGATAGAATTGAAGAATTACATTGTTTCCAAGGGTGCTCCTTTAGCCTGAGTAGATTAATTTCTTTTCCTTTGATCCCTTGATTTCTTCCCTAGCCTCATGTCATTCTCCTCTATTTGGAGTTGGAGTTGTCTGTAGAATTCAGCTTCATCTTCTTCATTGATGTCCAACTTAGATTGTATATCCTTGAGAGTTTCATTACTGGCAATGTTGAGCTGATCTTCAAGTTTGAAAAATCTTCTGACTCCTTTATTATCTCTGAACTCCATCAACCAATGAGGTGATTTATGAACTGTAATTCCTCTATCTGGGATGAGTAATGTTCTAGGCAAGGCATTGGGCTCCCACCAAGTTTTCTTTATGCTGGAAATCTTGTTGAGAATCTCAGTTTTGGCAGTCCTGGTAAAGCCAGAATCCCTTTTTATAGCTGAGTAGACTCTAACCAAGGTAGAATAGCCTTCATTCAGAATTCTGTAAAGAGGCCAAGTCCTTTCCCCACTTCCTTTATATTTGAACACTAGTCTTTCTGGAAGCTGTCTGTAGGCATCTATTCCCCTTACTTCCTCCAGCTCATTCAGATAGAGTTCAATGTCTGTAAATTCCTTTATGTCACAAATGTGAACATAATCATCCTTTGAGGCTTTTGGCTTAGGCTTAGGCTTCTGAGTGAATTTAATTGAGGTTAGAGGAGGTGTTGATTTGATTTTTCTTTTATGTTTCTTTGATGGTGAAGAAGTGGTTAAGAAAGTGGGAAATTTGATGGTGTCCCAATCAATTGGTTCCTCCTTAGGAGTGATTGTTTCACCATGGATGTTTATGAAGGGATCAGGCACAATGGGTTCAGGAATAGAAGGTAGTGGTTTGGATTTTGATTGGGTTTCTTCAGTTTCATCTACAGTCTTCCTTTTTGCATTGGCCTTCTTTCTGTTCCCTTTCTGCCATTCCTTTCTTTCCTTACTTCTTTCTTCCACATCATCACTAAGCATGTTCCCCATACCTACATCTTGACCCTTGTCTTTAATTTCTTTCTTTTCTTCAGCTTGACTTGACTTTAGCTGTTTTTCAAGCTTTGTTGTGCTCTTTTGTCAGCCTTTAGCTTTTTAGCTTCTTCCTTCAACCTTCTGGCTTCTTCCCTCTTGGCTATTGAGAATTTGGGATGTCCTTGTATCACACAGATACTCTTTCCCTCTCTAAAGATAATAGCCATGTTCATTCTTTCAACCACATCCTTGGTCTCCTTGTGCTTCATGATATTACCACCCAAAACCTTGTCTTCATCAGGCTTTGGAAGAGGAAAATCCACTCCTTTCAACTGAGCAAGGCTTAGAGGGTTCTTTGTAGAGTCCTTATTGGATCTGTTGTTGGGCTTGAACCATAGGTTTCAGATTCTTGGAAGAAGTCTCTCCAACCTTATTCCTCCTTTCTGGCTTGAGCTCCATAATGATTGGCTCCACCTTTGTGCTATGCTTCACAGATTGTGATTTTGAAGTTGTAGAACCAAAAATTTGTTGCATCCATTCATCATTTTTCCTCCTTTGCTCTTTGACTTTCATCTCAGCTGCTGCTATCTGGATTAGATCAATTCCATCAAGCTTTCCTTTGATTTGAAGTGTTGGAGAAGTGGTGATGGCAGGAACTAGCACTTTAGATATTTGAACTTTTGTTGATGGCTCTCCTTCCCCTTCCCCTTTATTCTCCCCCTTTTTGTTATCATCAAGGATAGGGGTCAAGCCTTGTGCTTTTTCCAGCTGCAACAGTGGATTTGTCTGAGATTGTTAATTTTGAAGAATGGTGACCACAGAGTCTTCAATGACTTGAACTCTATTTTCCAACTTGGCCAGCCTCTTGTCAACATCAGATTCTCTCCTCAATCTCAGCAATAAATCTTGCATTAAGGCATGACTGAATCCAACTTCTCAAAATTGTAGGATTTCAGATCAGCAATATCCTTTTTGAGTTCATCCACACTCAAATTCTGTCTGATGTGCTGCAACTGCAAGTGATGCAGAGACTTTAGATGAGCTTGAAGAATTGCCTTGGTACCAGCATCTGTAGTCTCCTGAAGGGCCTTTTGAATAGCCATAACTTGCTTGACCAAAGCTACACCAAACTGTCCTGGTGTAGGTTTCTTTGTCCATGCCCATTCAGGCAAATCTGGAACAGAACTTGGGCCAGCATCTCCCCCTAAGTTCATGCTCCTATCCAAAGAAATAGAGTCATCATCATTAGAATTTACTTCAAATTCTTCAGATGGCTCACCAGCTTGAGAAGGCATCCTATTAACAACAGCTTTATCTCTTTGAAGAGATTCTGAAGTGTGCACTATGTTCAAAGTCTGCTCTACCTCCACATTGCCCTGAGCAGCCAACAGTTGATAGGCTGAAACAGGATGAGTAAAAGTGTCAGCATCCAAGGAAATGTTATCAATTTCAGCTTTGTAAAGTTGCTGAAATTGTCTTCCCTTTTCAGCATCATCCACAATCATTGACTCACTAGCAATGGTTGGATCCACCCTTATAGCTTCTGTACCTGCTTTTCTCTCATTTTCTCTATATTCTTGCATCAGGGGCTCCCCCTGGCTCACACACACCCTCACACCCTCACCCTCACCTACTAAGGTGGCACTCCCCTCACTCACTATTGCCATGCTGGAAGAAATAGCATGCATATTTTGACTCTCAACCTCTCCTTTTGCCTGGGAGCAACCCAACCTCTCACTCAAATTATCACTCCCTTCCCTCAACCCTAGAAGTGATTGTTCAGTAACCATGTCTTCTACAATTGGAATTGATTCAGTTATATGTGTAGAGACCATCAACGGATAGAGAGTATCCGTTGAAGTGGAAACTGATGATATCAACGGATAACTGCTGTTAAGCTTATCCGTCGAAGAACAACCACTTGTCAACGGATGAGAGATATCCGTTGAAGAAGGAAAATATGTAGATTTTGAAAGTGACATAATTATGGAATCTGTGTGAATTGATTTTAAGTGAGGTGACACAGATTCTTCAACTAAGTCTGAAAGAATTGGCTGATGATCCAACAAATCATCTAAAAGATGATGATCACCAGGATTTGAGTGGGGCTCCTCCCTGAGTTTTAAAGAGGGAGAATCAGGATTTGATGTGAATATCATATCCACATCCAGAGATGGTGATGGAGAATTTGGTGATTGATGTGTGTCTATTATGAGAGAATGGGGCTGTGACTCCATATTTGCTGGAGCCACATCAAGCTGAATTTGAGAAGGCAAAGATACAGGTGGATGTATCTGTGCAGTGTGTGCCCCCTGTGTTGAAACTAGGGTTTTAGCCTTCTTTCTTCTTGAAAAGGCTTTGATAGGTGAATGTGTGGCTTCAGTGTCCCTCCCTCTTTTGTTCTGTGTCCCTGGTTGGGGACTATTTTCAATAGCTGCATCCTTTTGGGATGATGCAACTAGGGATGTGGTTGACTCCTTTTGAACCACCACAGTCTTTTGAGAAACTGTGGCTTAGCTGGCTAGGGTACCACTCACCTCTCCCACCTTATCCTGGGGGGTTTCTTGATGTTCACCCCTCCCCTCACCACTCACACCCTGTTCACTCCCTTCAGGGTTTATGGTAGTTGTTACAACTGTTGTCTTTTGAGAAACAACAGAGGTCGTTTTCTTTGACTTGTGTTTTGGAATTTTAGGTTTGGTGGCTTTGGTAGGAATCTGTTGGGACAAAGACACAGATTCCATTGCCACACTAGAAGGCAAAGAAACAATGGGGTTGGAAGAGGTAGGAGTTGCAGAAGTATTTACCTCACTTACCTGAGGTGCATTCATTATTGGTAAATATACCAATGGCACCTGACTGTTGAGGTTAATTCTCAAAAGGTCCGCAAAGACCCTTTTCTCTTGTGCCCAACATTTGAGTTTATTGCTCTCATTAGTTATGACCAAACCTTCAGCAACATGGTTAGCCAATAACATAAAGAATCTAGCATAGTAGATGTTATGAGGTCTATTAGCTTTGTTACCTAACCTCGAACCTAATTCTAGCATGACATAGTTGCTAAAATTAAAGTACCTATCAGAAACTAGCATATAAAGCATATTAACAAGAGATGAAGTTATGGCATCAAAATTGCTAATCTTCCCAGAGAACACCTTGATAAAGGCATCTCCAAGAAAACTCCATTCTTTCCCAAGGCCCTTTCTTCTAATGCTCCCTAAACTAGCAGAATCAAAAGAATAGCCTATAGAATCTAACATAGCAGATACATCATTATCAGTGTGTGGTGTCATGGCATTATTCTCAGGTAGCTTAAAGCAAGACTGTATATCATCACAGTTAATACAGTAATCCTTACCTTTGAGAGAGAAAGCAATGGTCATATATGTGGAGTTGAACTCTACAGTTGTCCAAATCTCCTCAATTACCTCACAATAGATAGTTGGGGCTTCCAGCATTGCATAGCTTAGTTTGCAGTTCTTGATGAAGTCCATCATCTTGTGATAATCTGAGTGGGCTTCATTCTTTTCCACCAAAGCTACGAAATTGTTCTTTTCATAAACAAAGCCAGACTGAGACATAATCTTGACTACTGGTGCCATTGTTGTGAGTAGAGGTTGCAGAGAAAAGATTGAGAGTTTTGGGAGAGAAAGAGAGTAAAAATTGCAAGAAAGCGTAAAGTGAAAATAAGAATTCAATGGGCTTTTATACTTTCTCGAATTAAAACGTAAATAAAATGATTAAATGATACTTTTAAGTAAATTACAGCCGTTTGAGAACAAAGAAAATTGTAAAAATTCTGAAAACTGCCTTTAATACAAATACATACAACTGTGTATATATGTATCAACGGTTAAGTAAACGAATCAACGGCTGTGACTCACTTAAAGTAACTGATGTGACACTTCAACGGATGAGATAAATAGTTATCCGTTGAAGATTAACACTGTTTTTATCCGTTGAAGGATAAAATTACCAGAAATGTTTTTGTCTTTCAACGGATAATAAACATCTGTTGATATAACAATTTTGGCTTTCAACGGATAGGGAATATCCATTGATAGAATAAACTTTACTTAAAGCCAACTTTGTTCTTGCCACAAATTCATTTCAGGCTTCAAAGCAGATTATAATGAAGACACGAGTTTATGAATAATTAAGCATACCTAGCTCACTTACTAATCTTGTGAATGTTGATTCATCAAGTGGCTTGGTAAATATGTCTGCAATCTGCTTTTCACTTGGAACAAAATGAAGTTTCACTGTACCTTTCATCACATGTTCCCTTATGAAGTGGTACTTGATGTCAATGTGCTTGGTTCTTGAGTGCTGCACTGGATTTTCAGTAATGGCAATGGCACTTGTGTTGTCACGGAATATAGGAATTTTGTCAACAGTTAGTCCATAGTCAAATAGTTGATTCCTCATCCACAGTATCTGTGCACAGCAACTACCAGCAGCAATGTACTCAGCTTCAGTTATTGATGTTGAAACAGAATTTTGCTTCTTGCTGAACCATGACACAAGCTTATTCCCTAGAAATTGACAGGTTCCAGTTGTGCTTTTCCTGTCTATTTTGCAACCTGTATAATCTGCATCTGAGTAGCCAATTAGATCAAAACCAGACTCTCTAGGGTACCAAATTCCTAGATTTGGAGTCCCTTTGAGATATCTGAAAATCCTTTTAATAGCCACTAAGTGAGACTCTTTAGGGTCAGCTTGAAATCTAGCACAGAGACATGTAGAAAACATTATATCAGGTCTACTAGCAGTTAAATATAAAAGTGAGCCTACCATGCCACTATAACTTGAAATGTCTACAAACTTTTCAGCCTTGTTTAATTCAAGCTTGGTGGCAGTGGCCATGGGAGTTTTTGCAGATGAACAATCCATTAAGTCAAACTTCTTTAAAAGATCATAAATATATTTAGTTTGACTAATGAAAATTCCACCACTAACTTGTTTAACTTGTAAACCAAGAAAATAAGTTAGCTCTCCCATCATGCTCATTTCATATTTACTTTGCATTAACTTAGCAAACTTTTTACAAAGCTTATCATCTGTAGAACCAAATATAATATCATATACATAAATTTGAACAAGTATTGTAGAGTCATTAACATTTCTAAAGAAAAGAGTTTTGTCAACAGTACCTCTTGTGAAGTGATTATCTAGAAGAAATTTTGACAAAGTCTCATACCAGGCTCTAGGTGTTTGCTTTAGTCCATAGAGTGCTTTCAACAAATAATACACATAGTCTGGAAAATTTGGATCTTCAAATTCTGGAGGTTGGCTTACATAAACTTTTTCCTCCAATTCCCCATTCAGAAATGCACTCTTGACATCCATTTGATAGACCTTGAAATTGGCATGGGCTGCATAGGCTAGAAAGATTCTGATGGCTTCAAGTCTGGCAACTGGAGCAAATGTCTCATCAAAATCTATTCCCTCTTGTTGAGAATAGCCTTTAGCAACCAATCTGGCTTTATTCCTTATGACAATGCCATTTTTATCCATCTTGTTTCTGAATACCCATTTTGTGTCAATAGAACTCTTGTTCTTTGGCTTGGGTACCAGCTTCCATACTTTGTTCCTTTCAAATTGGTTTAGCTCCTCTGGCATTGCTAAAATCCAATCTGGATCCAATAGAGCTTCTTCCACTCTCTTAGGTTCCTCCTGTGATAGAAAGCTACTATACATACATTCATCTTGAGTAGCCCTTCTAGTTTGCACTTTAGATATAGCATCACCAATGATCAGTTCAAAAGGGTGATTCTTGGTCCATTTCCTTTGAGGTGGTAGATTAGCTCTAGATGAGGTTGCCTCAGTATTGTCATGATGTGAGATAGAATGTTGATTGGTTGAAACTCCCCCTGAGTTGCTGATCCTTTGAAAGGAATTGGGAGTTCTATCAACTGATGAAGTGAAATGATTATCCGTTGACAGACTGTGATCAACGGATGCTTCATTATGAACTTCAACGAATGATGCACTTTGCCTTTCAACGGATGCTGCATTGCTTCTATCAACGGAAGCTGAATTATGACTTTCAACTGATGCAGCATTCTGTGCATTATCCAACGGCAGATTTTGAATTCTTTTCGAGGTGCCTTCTCCATCATTCTCATCTTCACTATCATCACAATATATTTCAATGTTGTCAAATTTGAGTCCTTCATGATGTCCCTCATCTGTTAGTCCATCAATCTTTTTATCATCAAACACAACATGCACATATTCCATGACAATGTTGGTTCTTAGATCGTAGACTCTATATGATTTTCTAGCAGAATAACCAACAAATATTCCTTCATCAGCCTTTGCACCAAACTTCCCTTTGTGATCAGGTTGATTCCTTAGAATGTAGCATTTACAACCAAAGACATGCAGAAAGTTTAAAGTTGGTTTTCTTCTCTTGAACAATTGATAGGGAGTCATGCCTTTTGCCTGATTAATTAGAGAAATATTCTGAGTGTAACATGCACAGTTAACAGCCTCAGCCCAAAAGTATGTTGGGAGTTTTGACTCTTCAAGCATTGTTCTTGCAGCTTCAATTAGTGATCTGTTCTTCCTTTCCACCACACCATTCTGTTGTGCAGTCCTTGGAGTTGAGAACTCATGCATGATCCCATTTTCTTCACAGAACAACTTCATGGTTGTATTCTTGAACTCAGTTCCATTGTCACTTATGATATTCCTTACTTTGAAATCTGGATGATTGTTGACTTGCTTGATATGATTGATAATGATTTCACTAGCTTCATCCTTTGATCCAAGGAAATAATCCCATGAAAACTTTGAGAAATCATCTACAATCACTAGGCAATATCTTTTCCTTGAAATTGACAATACATTGACTGGTCCAAAAAGATCCATGTGTAGCAGTTGTAATGGTTCATCAATTGCTGATTCAAGCTTCTTACTGAATGATGTTTTCTTTTGCTTTCCTTTCTGACAAGCATCACACAGTCCATCCCTTGTGAATTCCACTAGAGGGATTCCTCTAACTAAGTCCTTTTTGACTAGATCATTCATTGTCTTGAAATTCAAATGGGACAGCTTCTTGTGCCATAGCCAACTTTCATCTGGACTTGCTTTGCTGAGAAGACAAGTAATTGATTCTGAATCTGTAGAGTTGAAGTCAGCTAAGTACACATTCCCTTTTCTAACTCCAGTTAGAACCACTTTGTTTTCCTTCTTACTTGTGATAACACAGGCTTCAGAATTGAAGGAAACAGTATTCCCTCTGTCACATAGTTGACTGATGCTCAATAGATTGTATTTGAGACCATCAACTAATGCAACTTCATCAATGATGACATTTTCTTTTGAAATCAAGCCATATTCCATAGTGAACCCTTTGCTGTTAACTCTAAAGGTTATGCTAGGGCCAACTCTCTCCTTGAACTCTGTGAGCAGGGTGAAATCTCCTGTCATGTGTCTTGAACAGCCACTGTCCAAGTACCATAGATTCCTTCTTTTTCCCTGCACACAACAAAATCAATCAAGTTGATTTTGGTACCCAAGTTTTCTTGGGTCCAGCCTTGTTAGTCTTTTTCCTAGACTTCATTCCTCCTGCATCTTTTAACTTAGGTAACTTTGGGTCAACCTTGGTCTCAGATGTAGTTGGTTGAAGTGTAGGGTTAGTCACAGAATCATTTAGCACATTTGGTTGAATTTGATAAGGCATGGATTGTGCAAACATATTATTCCACATAGGCATGTTGTATGGCATCTGAGGCATCCTAAATGCAGTAAAATAAGGATTATTAATATATGGCATGTTTGCAAAATGTGCATGAGGATTCTGATGAGACATAACAGGCATAGCATGCAGAGGTGACATAGACATGTTAGGCATGGAGGGAGTTAAAGGCATGGGAGCATTCTTAACAGATTTGCAGTTATCAGATAGATGATTAACACTTTTACAATGCACACAGCTTTTTCTAGGAGCATACTTATCAGGTGTGTAATTGTTGTGTTTGTTAATCCCTACATTTCCATTTCTATTAGATTTTCTTTTAGTTTCCTTTTTATCCTCAACCAACTTAAGCCTATTTTTCAACTGATCTAAATTCATGTGTCCTATATTCACCTTACTGGCATCTTTGGATGTGCTAGCTCCTTCTTTGACAAAGTTCTTGAAAGTTGAACCAACCTTCTTATTGAGATTTTTCTTTTTAGAATCACTTGCCTGTTTTAATTGATGAGCCTTCAACGGATGCTCTTTTTCTTCCTTCAACGGATAACTTTCATCCTCCGTTGATTCCACATTCGTTGACAATCCATCAATTAATTCTAACTCCTTTTTGTTTTTCTTCCAGGCATTCTCACAGAATGATTCAATTCCCTGAACCTTGACAATCTGCGCACTAACATTCCTAGATGTTTTCTAGGCCTTGATTACCTCTTGCCCACTTTCTAATTGTTTAGAAAGAATTTCTACTTTCTTAACAGCTTCTTCTAGTTCACTCTCAACAATCAAGCATTTAATTTTAATCTTTTCAAGCTCAATTACCTGATCCTCTAACACATCATTCCTATCACTTAAAAACACATTATTCTCTTTGATTCTTGTGTTTTCTTTAGCTAGTGATTTAAGGGAAACACGCAAATGATATAATTCATTGGACATATCATTTATGGCTTCATTGCATTCAATCTTAGAAAGCTGAGAGAGATCAGTAGTAATTACCCGGTTGCTTGATGAACTAGTTTTATTTTCATCAGAATTAGCCATCAGGGCTAGGTTGACATATTCCATATCATCATCTTCATTGACTCCATCTGCTGCCCAATCATCTTGAGTCAGAAAAGCTCTTTTCTTTTGTTTGAGCAAATCCAAATACTTCTTTTTGTAATCAACTTGCTCAATTTTTTTCTTATCAGAGGTTGGCTTCCTGCACTCATTTGCAAAGTGTCCACTAATTCCACGGTTATAACATTTGAACTTAGATTTGTCCACCATATTTTTGTTTGACTTAGTGAATTTTATATTTTTCCTGAATTTCATCTTTGCAAACCTCCTGGACAGAAATGCCAGATGTTCATCAACATCATCAGAGTCATCTTGACTAGAATTGTCTTCATCCTCAGCTACTTGCTCCTTTCCCTTGCTTGATTTCGATTTGCTTGTGCCAATTTTGAGACTTGGCATTATCTTTTCCTCATTCCTGGCTTCAATCTTCTCATTGTCATCTACAAGTGCAACTGATCCTCCTTTTCTCCTTCCCTTTTCCAACAGCTCATCTTGCTCCATCTCAAGTTCATAGGTCTTCAAAATTCCATATAATCTTTCAAGTGTGAAGTCCTTATAATCTTGAGAATTTCTTAGAGAAACAGTCATAGGCTTTCATTCCTTTGGTAGAGACCTCAGAAATTTTAAATTGGAGTCCTTGACTTGGTACACTCTGCCATACAACTTTAATCCATTCAACAATTTCTGAAATCTGTTGAAGGTATCATTCAATGATTCTCCTTCTTCAAAATGAAAATATTCATACTGTTGAATGAGAAGCTGCATTTTGTTTTCTCTAACTTGCTCAGTACCTTCACAGATAAGTTGCACAGTATCCCAAATTTCCTTAGCAGTTTGGCTGTTAATGACATTGTCAAACATATCTTGATCTAGGCCATTAAACAGAATGTTTATGACTTTCTTGTCCTTGTGAACCTCTTCAATATCTTCAATAGTCCATTCTGCTTTTGGCTTGGGAATAGACTGTCCAACAGCAACTATTGCAGTAGCAGCTATGGCCACCTTGTGAGGGATGTGAGGACCATTTTCAATGCAGTTGATGTAGCTTTCATCTTGAGAGAGAAGATGTAAATGCATCTTCACTTTCCAGTGATGATAGTTATCTCTTTCTAGGATTGGAATCTTTACACCAATATCCTTCTTACTCATGATGTTAGCAGAATAGATCTTTAAACTCTTTGTATGTTAAGAGCTAGCTCTGATACCAATTGTTATTCACAGTAGACTAACAATGAGATTTACAGAAGGGGGTTGAATGTAAATCTCAAAACTTTTTTAAGTTTTGAGCAGTTTCTAAGGCTAAGTATTTTAGTGAACAAATGTGTGTGAATTGCTTGAAGCTAATACAGACAGATATATATTCAAACACAAATGTAAAGAACACAAAGAACTTAAAAACTTTTCTGGTGGATCTGTAGTTCCACCAGAGATGTGTTATTTCAGAAAATCTGTGATTCAAAAAATCAAATCACAGCTGCGTCCTAGTACAAACTAGATGATTTTCTCTCTGGATTTTTCTAAACAGCTCTGGAAAATTCACCATCTAATTACTAGCTGCTACTTGGTTTATATATCACCAAGTTTACAAGTGAAGACAAAACTGTAAAAATACAATTAAAAGATTCTTCACATGTTTCTTCTTCATTTCTATATCCAATGCAATTTAGGTTTAGTTGTGAATCTTTGAATACTTCCTTGTTTGCACCGGAATGGAAATGCTGCATTTTCTTGATTCCTCCTAGAGGCTGCCATATTCCAGTTTATCTCTGTCAACCCATGTGCCTCTGCCAGCTTATAAACTATCACTATCAACTGCTATTGAACTAAGCATCCGTTGAAGCTTTCATCCGTTGATGACTTTATCCGTTGAAGCTTTATCCGTTGATACATTAGCAGTTGAAGCTTTATCCGTTGAAGCTTTATCCGTTGATGCATTAGCAGTTGAAGCTTTATCCGTTGAAGCACTCATCCGTTGATGGTTGTTATCCGTTGAAGCTTTAGAGACATCCGTTGAAGCTTTGTTTCTCATCCGTTGAAGGCCTTTAATATCAGTTGATACTACTTCACTTATACAAAATTACAAGGCATGAAATATTTATAATTAGCCCTCCTATTTGTATATCCACTAGTAGTCAACATGACTGATAATTTCCCACAACATCTGAGAATTACAACTTAAATACAGAGAATGAAATGTGCTACTATACTAAACTTATTTCTAAGTAAAGCTACTCTTTCAATGGATAGCCAAAATGGTCTTATCCGTTGAGGCTACTAACACTAGATTTCTACTTAAGTGTTTTGTTTAACTTATCATCAAACTAATACACATATTCCTAACATTAGGATACAGGAGATAAGCATAAACAAAGGTCTTATATGCTGGAAAAATATATACCTCACTAAAGCAATTAATCATGTTCAACAAATATTCAAACACATATTTAAGTTCATCTAAAGTAACATGCACAAGTAAACATCAATCCTAGTTACCAAAAAAATAGTCTAGTGAACTAGTTCAGCATTATTTATGTGTGATGCTATTATGCTTGTGCGAGTGTTAAACATTTAAACACTATGATCTTATCATGCATTGAATACTGAGAGCAAAGTATTGCAGTGGTTCAAGAATTTGAAACCTGAGATATGTGAGTTGGATCATCTTCAGAGATTGCTATGAAAGCAAGATATTCATTATTCTCGTCATCTGATCCATCCCAACTCTTTCCCGTGCACTATAAGTTTTGACTGACTGCTTCCCTAAGAAAACATTCCACCTTTATCTCAACTCTTCAACTGAATCCCTACTCATCCTTGTTTGTCAAGCTTCTTGTTCCGTTGTAGCAAAACCCCTGATAGTTACTTGACACATATTGCTTGTCAAACTTGTAGCTATCAAATCTTATTTATGTCCCAATCTCAGTCTTGTAACCACCTCTTGAACTGAATCTGTAAAAGTCTCTGCTTCAGAATAGATAGACTTGATCCTTGGATATAACTTATGTACTCCTTGTGAATCTAATTCGACTAAACCTCCCTAACAAGTGAAACACTGCCCTGATGTCCAGTCCCTCAAGTAATTCTACCCGAGCTTCCTTTGATTCAGCTATCAATAACTCTTACATTCTATCCCGAGGTTCTAGCTTTACTGCATGTAACTGAGATATTTGTATGTCCCCACTATTCTCTCTGACCTCCACAATTCCTGCCTCTTTGATCTCATTGATTCCCTAATAAATGTAGTATTGGTACAAACCACTGTGTAACTGTATTATCTGGAACCATAGAGTTGTCTTAAAATCTTCGAGAAAAACTGTACTCGTAGAAATTTCATCCATTTCCTGCTTCTGAAAATCCAGTGGTATCCTATGGACTAAACCTTTGAGGAAGTTCCACAATTTTCGTCTGTAAGTCTTGAAATCAGTTTCATCGGAGAAAGAAAATCATTATCTATAATTTCCGTGTTCGGGAATTTTCCGTCTGAATAGCACACGGTCTTCGTTTTCTTCAAAAGATTAAAATCCACGTTAAAAGCCCGTAGAAATGCTGAGTCTATCAATACTTGAGTACCCTTAATTTAATATTTTAGAAAAATTTAAATTTCCAATATGTTTAATTTTCTTAGAAAATAAATTAATCAAAAATAAATATTTATGTAAAATTTAATTTTCAAGAATTTCGAATTTTCTTAAAAATTAAATAAAATGTAAATTATTATTTAGGAAAAATTTAAATTTAAGAATTTTAAATTTTTTGGAGAAATAAATATATCGGAAATAATAATTAATGGTTACAAAATTTTTCTGTGACGACTAGGCACAATAGATAATTCTGTATGGCGATCTAGTATCTGCTTTGCTATGAGGCGACTGCTATACTGTGCGCCGACTTTGCCTTGGTTTAAATCGTCTCATGCAACTCCAGCTCTAGGAGAGCCGACTGTCACAACAGAGAAGACTGTGCACTTCTGTGGCGACCCGACTGTGGCGATCCGGCTGTGGCGATTGTTCCGTTCCTAGCTTGCGCGAGTATCCAATCGCGGGAATGCTCCAGTTCGGCTGTTCTCCTTTCATCCCGCGCGTGTGTCGCATGTTTTGAGCATGTTGCGTGTGTAGTGCACATGAGTTCCAGCTATAAACTTAGTTTTGGCGCGTGCGGTACCGAGCTGGTGTAGGCGCGAGTCTGTTTGCATTGCTTGTGAAAACAAATAGAAATGGCAGCTTATATATTCAAAACGAACCTACCATTCCATTGTTTCTTTTTACTACAGTACTTTGTTGATTTGCGCAAACTAAGTAAACAAACCTGAAGCAATTGGTAGGCGAGTGTGTCCTGGTTTTGCACCAAATGAATACAAAATGGCAGCCATTAACTTAAAAACAATCTGGAATGCAAATTGGCAGCTAATTAATCCTGAAAAAGAATTAGATTAATAATTTTTATTTAATAAAATTTAAATAATAAATTTATTTAGTTCAAATTTATAAAATAACTTTATTTTAAATAAATTCATAAAATAAACTTATTCAAGTTTAAATTATAAATTCATTTAAATAAATTTATAAAATAAATTTGCTAAATTAAATTTATAAAATATATTTATGTAAATGCAAATTAATAAAATAAATTATTTTTTGGATCCTGATTTGTGTGTCAATCATTAAGCTCTGATACCATTTGTTAGGTCCCGAATTATCATAGGGGGGGGTTGAATACGATAATCACTAAATTAAAAATTCTTTCGAATCTTTAGCGGATATAGATTTAGTGCTCGATTAGTGGTTTCGTGTTCTTGAGAGGAATAGTATTTTGAACGATAAAAACAAGAAACCCAAGATATTCGGGGAAATATATATTCGTATATAAATCCTCGAGAGGTGTTACTACACTCCGGTAAATAAATTAACCAGCTACAATCTAAGAACAACAAAGTTCCCGACTTCTACAAAGATATACAAATCAAATCCCATATAATAATCTAGCTTTTGTTTGTACTAGGATTTAATTATCGGATAACGATTATAATGCCCCTAAGAATATACAAGAGTTAAATCGTGCATTATAACGTTACTCCGGTGAGAAATTAAACAGATATTCAAGGTGTCGGAGCTTCTCTATAAATCTCTGCTTCTTGTTTTATCAGCTCTCATTTTTGTTGGAGAAGAAGATAAACATAACTACTTCAGATCTGCTGCAAAGTGTAGACTTAATACTGTGTGGCTGAGAATTCTTTGGCTTCTGTGGCGACAGCTTTTCTCTATGGCGACAAGGAGTACATGAAGGAGCTACTTGATTTGTGTGGCGACAAGGGGGTGGATAATCTCTGTGGTGACATGTTTGTTCAAGTACATGTTTATGTATTCATTTCCACTTTCTTTTATTTCTTCTTTTTTTTTCCTTTTGCTTTTTCTTTTTGTTTGCTTTTTCTTTTTTTTTTCTTTTTCTTTTCTTTTCTTTTTTTTGTTTTTTGTTTTTGTTTTTTCTTTTTCTTT